>NC_074685.1:18495670-18700670 GCF_029448725.1 Salvelinus fontinalis
TAAGTTGGGTGAATTCTGGCCCATTCCTCCTGACAGAGCTGGCGTAACTGAGTCAGGTCTGTAGGCCTCCTTGCTCGCACACACTTTTTCAGTTCTGCCCACAAATGTTCTATGGGATTGAGGTCAGGGCTTTGTGATGACCACTCCAATACCTTGACTTTGTTGTCCTTAAGCCATTTTGCCACAACTTTGGAAGTATGCTTGGGGTCGTTGTCCATTTGGAAGACCCATTTCCGACCAAGCTTTAACTTCCTGACTGATGTCTTGAGATGTTGCTTCAATATATCCACATAATTTTCCTGCCTCATGATGCCACCTATTTTGTGAAGTGCACCAGTCCCTCCCGTGCTTCACGGTTGGGATGGTGTTCTTCGGCTTGCAAGCCTCCCACTTTTTCCTCCAAACATAACAATGGTCATTATGGCCAAAGAATTCAATTTTTGTTTCATCAGACCAGAGGACATTTCTCCAAAAAGTACGATCTTTGTCCCCATGTGCAGTTGCAAACCGTAGTCTGGCTTTTTTATGGCGGTTTTGGAGCAGTGGCTTCTTCCTTGCTGAGCGGCCTTTCAGGTTATGTCGATATAGGACTCGTTTTACTGTGGATATAGATACTTTTGTACCCGTTTCCTCCAGCATCTTCACAAGCTCCTTTGTTGCTGTTCTGGGATTGATTTGCACTTTTCGCACCAAAGTACATTCATCTCTAGGAGACAGAACGCGTCTCCTTCCTGAGCGGTATGACAGCTGCGTGGTCCCGTGGTGTTTATACTTGTACTATTGTTTGTACAGATGGACATGGTACCTTCAGGCGTTTGGAAATTGCTCCCAAGGATGAACCAGACTTGTGGAGGTCTACAACTTTTTTTCTGAGGTCTTGGCTGATTTCTTTTGATTTTCCCATGATGTCAAGCAAAGAGGCACTGAGTTTGAAGATAGTCCTTGAAATACATCCACGGGTACACCTCCAATTGACTCAAATTATGTCAATTAGCCTATCAGAAGCTTCTAAAGCCATGACATCATTTTCTGGAATCATCCAAGCTGTTTAAAGGCACAGTCAATTTAGTGTATGTAAACTTCTGACCCACTGGAATTGGGATATAGTGAATTATAAGTTAAATAATCTGTCTGTAAACAATTGTTGGAAAAACTAATTGTGTCAGGCACAAAGTAGATGACCTAACCAACTTGCCAAAACTATAGTTTGTTAACAAGAAATTTGTGAAGTGGTTGAAAAACGAGGTTTAATGACTCCAACCTAAGTGTTTGTAAACTTCCGACATCAACTGTACTTATTTGAGCTATTTGCTTCTTGCCTATATCCAGGTTACTGTGAATGCTATGGTATATAGCGCACCGATTGAGAATCCACAGACATGATCTGTGGTTTGTAGCAGCTACATGGTAGAGATGGGAGGAAAGTAAGAAAGTTGAAAATACCCGAAAATGGACTTTCTCACTCTTTTTGATACTCTCTCTTGCTAACAACAGGGCTTTATGTGCAGCGACTCACTGTACTGTACGCTTCATAGTTGTGGAGCACTGAGGAAGAATAAAAACAAAACACTTGTTCATGTCTCATAGGAACTCGGACAGAGAATGATGCTGTTTTTAATGTCTGCCTATAGGCCCTGCTCAAAAGTAGTGCACTATAAAGGGAATAGGGTGCATTTGGGACAAAGCCTAGGAGATCTTCTCTTTAGCCACGTCTTTCCTCCTCTCCTCTTCTGCATCCTCCCATCACTCCTCTCTTGGCTGCCCACTGAGAGATGGCTGGTGGCTGGCTCAGCTGGAAGATGATTGGCTTTGTTAGAGGATGATTGATCGATGACACACTGAATAGGCATATAGCCCGCCCACTTGGTGGATTGTGGCCGCGTTCCTGGCTGACTACATTGAAGACTCATGTATTTCAGATTTCACAACGCCTGGATAGGTGTTTAACATATCATCAAACCAAATCATATAATACAGAAATCTGATGCTTGACTGTGCAGTCGATGACCTGGCACACAACCATTGGTTGATGCAATGCGATGTCTGAAGTTCCATTTTTAACCGGTGAATGCCCCATGATTGATATTTAGTGCCATTAAGAAATCCACAAGCTTTTGTATGTCTGTTTTATTCTATAGCAAGTAGTCTACACTGAATTATAATCTATGAATAATTTAAGACATGAGGGGAGTGTGAAACAATGTGATCATTTATTTTGGAGTGCTCTGATTCTCAATGTGTTTTTAGATCAATATAGATAACAATAAAATACACACTGTATATCTCTACTGGTGATAATTATCATTTGAAATGACCAACCTCGAAAGCAAATCAGTGTTGTGAGCATTTCATTGTATTTTACCATCATGTTATTGAGAGGGATAAAATCTGTGTTAAGGGCATCTATTAAATCTACTGAGAGAAACTATGTACACAATTGGCACACAATCGCATGCATAATGGTTTTTGAAACATATTTTCCAGTAAAATAGTCTGTGGAAATGGAGACCAGAGTTTGCCTCTTTTTTTCATTGATGTCTTGTCATTTCATTAAAGCGAGTATTAACGGTGGTGTGCTGGAAGAGCCGTGTTTCAGAGTGCTACAGCTGGGTTCTTTGACCCTGAAAGGCCATGTCCTACTCTGCTATCTGCCTCACACTCCGCTCCTAATGAGTCCATTGGAGAAATGAAGAATTCCAGTGACCCTGTGTCACATCCCTAGCAGGGTCAGTGAACAGGTCAATTTAACATCATTGAATGATTACTTGTAAAGAAAGTCCGCACTGACTACACACTATGCAGACGGAGCACTCTATGAAGCAATGGGAGTCTACAGAGATAAGCAATGATTCAGACTGAGGAGCAAAGGATTTCTTCAACAAAATACCTTTGTCGTTGGATATTCTCTGAGAAAACTGATCGTGCCTTGCAGTATCATTTCATTTGTTGGGCTGATGATGTGTGCTCCTTTAACTAACATTGGCGTTATGTCCTTACACTCTGTCCTCTTCTGAACTAAAATGGAACAAGAGGGATGGAGAGAAGGCAGACAAAAACAAACTCTACCCTGAAACATACGTTAGAGGAGTATATTTTCACTAGCTTAACAGATAAAGGGATTAAACATACAGTGTTAAACATACTTTACAGGAGTATATTTTTACTAGCTTAACAGATAAAGGGATTGATGCAGTGTTAAACATACTTTACAGGAGTATATTTTCACTAGCTTAACAGATAAAGGGATTGATGCAGTGTTGGGGCGAGATTCTTTTGTTTTTTTGGGGGGGGCGGGGGGTAGATCAACTTTAATATTGCAGATAGATTGTAGCTTCCATCAATGTAATTATCTGCATCACTTCCAATGGAGTGAGTATTTATCCTGGTTTTTGGCACATTTATTCATAATCTCCACCCCTCCACCTTGAGTGAGCAATTTTATGTACACCCATCCCTCTCTCTCGCTCTCTCTTTATGCCTGTTGCAGGGTAAATACACAGATTTAAATCTAAAGAATGTTTGCCAAGACTTACCTAGGGGGAGAAGTTGGAATTCTGGAGAACAGCCTACACTCGTTTTAGGTACTAGATAGCACATTTATTTTCAAAGAGTGTATAGGAGGGGTCAGATAAAGTTTTATGGGCTTATCTGATAAGGG
The DNA here is from genome assembly GCF_029448725.1 of Salvelinus fontinalis. Taxonomy (NCBI): domain Eukaryota; kingdom Metazoa; phylum Chordata; class Actinopteri; order Salmoniformes; family Salmonidae; genus Salvelinus; species Salvelinus fontinalis. The sequence continues at coordinate 18,499,329 of NC_074685.1, forward strand.
TAGGATAAAAGATGGTCTGCATGGAAGGATTCAGTCAGATGCTATCTGATCCTGAATCTACAGTCCCTTAATTTTACTCAATATTCACTGTTCATCTACCATCTGGGGTTAGTGTTGGGGTAATCTCAGAAACCCAGAAGTAAAATCTTGCGTAATTGCATTAGATGCTTGATTAAATTCTAGGGGCAAACGTGTTAGAATGAGGAGTGAAAGCAGGGCGGTAGATCCACGCCGCTTTCTTTGCAAGTATGTGCCAAATGTATGGGCCCCTACACTTCAGACATTTCCAAACTCTAGCCTCAACTACAATCCTAACCCTAGCTTCATTCCCACATCCTGGTTCAACTCTAACCCTAGCCTCGATCATAACCCTAACCCTAGTTTTATGTCCACACCCCGTTTCAACCCTAACCGTATAGCCTCAACCACAACCCTCACGCTAACTACAGCTCCAACCCTAATTCTCCCACCACCATCCACCTCCGAATTGCCATTTTAACCCCTTGTCACAACAGAATAATAATCACTGGAGAATGTTCAGAAGTGAATCTCAACCTAGCTCTCAAAAGTTGAAAAGACATGAAAAGGAGACTCAAGAAGCAAGGTCAGAAATTGAGCTCCAGTCCCGTTCTGTTAGAAACTCTCCTGTCCTCCATGTCGGTGGTGGAGGATCAGCAGCTCGTGAATGTGAGCGGCGTGGCAAAGCGATCAATCTCTCCGTGGCTCAATGGCCCTAGCCAGCGAGTGTCGAGAAGACATCATTTTCCTGCCTCAGTCCTAAGAGTCAGATTCAGAGTGTTTAATAGTCACATGTACAGGGATGCAAGTGTGATTGCAGGGTACAGTAAAAACTCAGGCTTTGAGCAGCACTAAGTAAAATAAAACAATGAAAATGGTCATAAAAAAAACACAATCGAAATAGCAGTATATACAGTACCAGTCAAAAGTGTGGACACACCTACACGTTCAAGGTTTTTTCTTTATTGTTACTATTTTCTACATTATAGAATAATAGGGAAGACGTCAAAACTATGAAATAACACATATGGAATCGTGTAGTAACCAAAAAAGTCCATAGAAGGAGCCGCAGGGGGAGGGGGAACGACTAGCTGATTAGTGATTAAAGCGAGGAGAACAGGGCATGGCTTCTTGGTGTCCTGTAGGGTAGGCAGTGTGCACCCAATGGTGCGTTCGGCTGCATGTATCACCGTCTGAAGAGTGGCGGTGGAGTTGCCGTACCCGGCTGTGATGCAGCCCAACAGTATGCTCTCAATGGTGCTCGTGTAGAACACTGAGGGCACGTGGGGGACAGGCCGCATTTCTTCAGCATCCTGAGGTTGAGAGTCGCCGTCATGCCTTCACTACGGTGTCCGTAGTTATTGACCGGCTCCAAGGCGGCCCCATTAATGAAGATGGGGACGTGTCCAGCCTGGTTCCTCCTGAAGTCCACAATCAGCTCCTTTGTGTTGCTAACGTTGAGGGAGAGGTTGTTTACCTGGCACGATGTCCTCAGAGTGCCTACCTCCTCTCTGTAGGCTGTCTCGTCATTGTTGGTAATCAGGCCTATTACTGTTGTGTCATCAGCGAACTTGATGATGGAGTATAAACTGTGTGAGGCCACGCAGTCGTGGGTATATAGGAAATACAGGAAGGGCTGAGGCGCACCCTTGTGTCACCCTGTGTTGATGATTCGTGTCGAGGAGGTAATGTTGCCTACCTTCACCACCTGGGGGCTGCCCGTCAGGAAGTTCAGGACCCAGTTGCATAGGGAGAAGTTCTGACCCAGGGCTGTGAGCTTTGTAATGAGCTTGTAGGGCACTATGGTATTGAAGGCCGAGCTGTAGTCAATGAACAGTATCCTCACATATGCATTTCTTTTGTCCAGGTGGTTAAGGACAGTGTGCAGTGCAATGGCGATTGCGTCGTCTGTGGATCTGTCTGGGTGGTAGGCGAATTGGAATGTCGAGTGTGTCGGGGGGGAGGAGGTGATATGGTCTTTGACTAGCCTCTCGGAGTACTTCATGATGACGGAAGTGAGTGCTACTGGTCGGTAGTCATTCAGTTCAGTTATTTCCCTTTCTTGGGTACAGGGATGATAGTGGATATCTTGAAGCAGGTGGGTATAGAGGCCTGGACTTGGGAGAGATTAAAAATGTCAGAGAACACAACAGCCAGCTGGTCTGCACATCAAATCAAATGTTATTGGTCACATACACGTGATTAGCAGGTGTTATTGCGGGTGTAGCGAAATGCTTGTGCTTCTCGCCCCAAAAGTGCAGTAATATCTAACAAGTAACATTACACAAATTACACAACATATACCCAATACACACAAATCTAAGTAGGAATGAATTAAGACAATATAAACTCAGCAAAAAAAGAAACATCCCCTTTTCAGGACCCTGTCTTTCAAAGATAATTCGTAAAAATCCAAATAACTTCACAGATCGTTATTGTAAAGGGTTGAAACACTGTTTTCCATGCTTGTACAATGACCCATAAACAATTAATGAACATGCACCTGTGGAACGGTCGTTAAGGTAATACCAGCTTACAGACGGTAGGCAATTAAGGTCACAGTTATGAAAACGTACTGACTACGAAAAAAAACAGAAGAAAGATGCCCAGGGTCCCTGCTCATCTGCGTGAACGTGCCTTAGGCATGCTGCAAGGAGGCATGAGGACTGCAGATGTTGCCAGGGCAATAAATTGCAATGTCCATACTGTGAGACACCTAAGACAGAGCTACAGGGAGACAGGACGGACAGCTGATCGTGTAGACAACGTGTAAAAACACCTGCACATGATCGGTACATCCGAACATCACACCTGCAGGACAGGTACAAGATGGCAACAAGAACTGCCGAGTTACACCAGGAACGTACAATCCCTCCATCAGTGCTCAGATTGTCCACAATAGGCTGAGAGAGCCTGGCCTGAGGGCTTGTAGGCCTGTTGTAAGGCAGGTCCTCACTAGACATCACCGGCAACAACGTCGCCTATGGGTAAAAACCCACCATCGCTGGACCAGACAGGACTGGCAAAAAGTGCTCTTCACTGACGAGTCGTGGTTTTGTCTCACCAGGGGTGATGGTGGGATTCGTGTTTATCATCAAAGGAATGAGTGTTACACCGAAGCCTGTACTCTGAAGGGGGACTGATTTGGAGGTGGAGGGTCCGTCATGGTCTGGGTTGGTGTGTCACAGCATCATCAGACTGAGCTTGTTGTCATTGCAGGCTATCTCAACGCTGGTCGTTACAGGGAAGACCTCCTACTCCCTCATGTGGTACCCTTCCTGCAGGCTCATCCTGACATGACCCTCCAGCATGACAATGCCACCAGAGATACTGCTCGTTCTGTGCGGGATTTCCTGCAAGACAGGAATGTCAGTGTTCTGCCATGGCCAGCGAAGAGCCCGGATCTCAATCCCATTGAGCACGTCTGGGACCTGTTGGATCGGAGGGTGAGGGCTAGGGCCATTCCCCCCAGAAATGTCCGGGAACTTGCAGGTGCCTTGGTGGAAGAGTGGGGTAACATCTCCCAGTAAGAACTGGCAAATCTGGTGCAGTCCATGAGGAGGAGATGCACTGCAATACTTAATGCAGCTGGTGACCAGACACTGACTGTTACTTTTGATTTTGACTCCCCCCCTTTGTTCAGGGACACATTATTCCATTTCTGTTAGTCACATGTCTGTGGAACTTGTTCAGTTTATGTCTCAGTTGTTGAATCTTGTTATGTTCATACAAATACTTACACATGTTAAGTTTGCTGAAAATAAATGCGGTTGACACAGAGGATGTTTCTTTTTTTGCTGAGATTACATATGAACGAGCGATGTCAGAGGGGAACGGATTAAGACACAGTACAGTGACTTGCGAAAGTATTCATCCCTCTTGGCATTTTTCCTATTTTGTTGCCTTACAACCTGGAATTAAAATATATTTTTTTGGGGGGGGGGGGGTTTGTATCATTTGATTTACACAACATGCCTACCTCTTTGAAGATGCAAAATATTTTGTTTTGTGAAACAAACAAGAAATGAGACGAAAAAAAACAGAAAACTTGAGCGTGCATAACTATTCACCCCCCAAAGTCAATACTTTGTAGAGCCACCTTTTGCAGCAATTACAGCTGCAAGTCTCTTGGGGTATGTCTCTATAAGCTTGGCACATCTAGCCAATGGGATTTTTGCCCATACTTCAAGGCAAAACTGCTCCAGCTTCTTCAAATTGGATGGGTTCCGCTGGTGTACAGCAATCTTTAAGTCATAACATAGATTCTCAATTGGATTGAGGTCTGGGCTTTGACATTTAAAGGCCATTCCAAGACATTTAAATGTTTCCCCTTAAACCACTCGACTGTTGTTTTAGCAGTATGCTCAGGGTCATTGTCCTGCTGGAAGGTGAACCTCCATCCCAGTCTCAAATCTCTGGAAGACTGAAACAGGTTTCCCTCAAGAATTTCCCTGTATTTAGCACCATCCATCATTCCTTCAATTTTGACCAGTTTCCCAGTCACAACCAATGAAAAACATCCCCACAGCATGATGCTGCCACCACCATGCTTCACTGTGGGGATGATGTTCTCGGGGTGATGTGAGGTGTTGGGTTTGCGCCAGACATAGCGTTTTCCTTGATGGCCAAAAAGATACATTTTTGTGTCATCTGACCAGAGTACCTTCTTCCATATGTTTTGGGAGTCTCCCACATGCCTTTTGGTTAACACCAAACGTGTTGGCTTATTTTTTTATTGAAACAATGGCTTTTTTCTGACCACTCTTCCGTAAAGCCCAGCTCTGTGTAGTATACTTCTTAATGTAGTCCTATGGACAGATACTACAATCTCCGCTGTAGAACTTTGCAGCTCCTTCAGGGTTATCTTTAGTCTCTTTGTTGCCTCTCTGATTAATGCCCTCCTTGCCTGGTCCGTGAGTTTTGGTGGGCGGCCCTCTCTTTGCAGGTGTGTTGTGGTGCCATATAATAATGGGTTTAATGGTGCTCCGTGGGATGTTCAAAGTTTCTGGTATTTTTTTATAACCCAACCCTGATCTGTACTTCTCCACAACGTTGTCCCTAACCTGTTTGGAGAGCTCCTTGGTCTTCATGGTGACGCTTGCTTGGTGGTGCCCCTTGCTTAGTGGTGTTGCAGACTCTGGGGCATTTCAGAACAGGTGTATATATACTGAGATCATGTGACAGATCATGTGACACTTGGATTGCACACATGTGGACTTTATTTAACTAATTATGTGACTTCTGAAGGTAACTGGTTGCACCAGATCTTATTTAGGGGCTTCATAGCAAAGGGGTGAATACATATGCATGCACCACTTTTCAGTTTTTAATTTTGTAGAATTTTTTAAACTTCTACTTCATCACAATCCCGGATCCGGGAGCACCCCCATCAGTAAAAAAGCTGACTAGCATAGCCTAGCATAGCGTCACAAGTAAATACTAGCATCTAAATATCATTAAATTACAAGTCCAAGACACCAGATGAAAGATACACATCTTGTGAATCCAGCCATCATTTCTGATTTTTAAAATGTTTTACAGGGAAGACACAATATGTATTTCTATTAGCTAACCACGATAGCAAAATACACAACTTTTTTTCCCACCATTTTTTTCCTGCATAGGTAGCTATCACAATTTTGACCAAATAAAGATAGAAATAGTCACTAACCAAGAAACAACTTCATCAGATGACAGTCTGATAACATATTTATTGTATAGCATATGTTTTGTTAGAAAAATGTGCATATTTCAGGTATAAATCATAGTTTTACATTGTAGCCACCATCACAACTCTCACCAAAGCAACTAGAATAACTACGGAGACCAACGTGAATTACCTAAATACTCATCATAAAACATTTATGAAAAATACACAGCGTACAGCAAATGAAAGACAAAGATCTTGTGAATCCAGCCAATATTTCAGATTTTTTAAGTGTTTTACAGCGAAAACACAACATAGCATTATATTAGCTTACTACAATAGCCAACCACACAACAGCATTGATTCAAGCCAACAATAGCGATAACGAATAAACCAGCAAAAGATATTAACCTGTCTAGGATCAGCGTGGCGCTAGCGGCACACCCCCCCTCCCCCACTGAAAAACCAGTGCCGCGAAATTCAAAAAAAATATTTTTTTAAAATATTTAACCTGTCTAGGATCAGCGTGGCGCTAGCGGCACACCCCCCCCCCCCCCACTGAAAAACCAGTGCCGCGAAATTCAAAAAAAATATTTTTTAAAAATATTTAACTTTCACACATTAAAGTCCAATACAGCTAATGAAAGACACAGATCTTGTGAATCCAGTCAACATTTCCGATTTTTAAAATGTTTTACAGGGAAGACACAATATGTAAAGATGTACATCTATTACCTAAAAACACATTAGCATAATCCACCATCTTTTATTTGTCCACCAACACCAGTAGCCATCACCAATTCGGCTAAACTAAGATATTTATAGCCCCTAACCAACAAAAAAACTCATTAGATGACAGTCTGATAACATATTTATGGTATGGGATAGGTTTTGTTAGAAAAAAGTGCATATTTCAGGTATATGGCATAGTTTACAATTGCACCCACCATCACAAATGGACTAGAATAATTACAATGAGCAACGTGTTTACCTAACTACTAATCATCAAACATTTCGTAAAAATACACAGCATACACGAATCGAAAGACACAGATCCTGTGAATACAGACAATATTTCAGATTTTCTAAGTGTCTTACAGCGAAAACACAATAAATCGTTATATTAGCATAGCACATAGCACATAGCAGCCCAGCATTGATTCTAGCCAAAGTGGGCGATAACGTCAACATCGCCAAAAATATATTAATTTTTTCACTAACCTTCTCAGAATTCTTCCGATGACACTCCTGTAACATCACATTACAACATGCATATACAGTTTGATCGAAAATGTTTATATTTAGCCACCAAAATCATGGTTAGACAATGTGAAATGTAACTCAGCTGGTCAGAATTTGTCCTTGCGCCACTTAGACAGTGATCTACTCTTATACATAAATACTCATAAACGTGACTAAAAAATATAGGGTGGACAGGGATTGATAGACAATTTAATTCTTAATACAATTGCGTTATTACATTTTTTAATTTATCCTTACTTTTCAATACAGTTTGCGCCAAGCGAAGCTACGTCAAAAAACATGGCGTCCTAAGCCACTAAAATGTTTCGACAGAAACACGATTTATCATAATAAAAATGTCCTACCTTGAGCTGTTCTTCCATCAGTATCTTGGGCAAAGGATCCTTTCTTGGGAGAAATCGTCTTTTGGTGGAAAGCTGTCCTCTTGCCATGTGGAAAAGTCAACTGCGTTCGGGATGAACTGAAAAGCGTGCCCAACTTTTCACATCGTTGCAAAAATAAATGTCCCAAAATCGCACTAAACGGATATAAATTGCTATAAAACGCTTTAAATTAACTACCTTATGATGTTTTTAACTCCTATAACGAGTGAAAAGATGACCGGAGAAATATAACAGGCTAAACTAACGCTTGGAACAGGTGCGCGCCGGTGTCCACTTTGCTCATGACGCAGCTCCCAAAGAATGACTAGCTTCAGGGTTTTTTCATTTGTAGGGCCTGTGAACGTGCAATCGACCCCGTTGGAATCGTCATCACGTAAAGGCATCCAGGGGAAGACGTAAGAAGTGTCCGTATAGTCATAGCAACGACAGTGCCCTTTTAAATGACTTCAGAACAGTGGCCAACATTTCTCAAATCTGACTCCATGTCAGGGAAATTGCTGTAGAATGGGCTCTGTTCCACTTAGAGACAAAATTTCAACTCCTATAGAAACTATAGACTGTTTTCTATCCAATAATAATAATAATATGCATATTGTACGATCAAGGATTTTGTGGGAAGCCGTTTAAAAAATTAGCCAAATTAGCATAAGTAGTCTAAACAGCGCCCCCATCCCCAACAGGTTAACTTTCACACATTAAAGTCCAATACAGCTAATGAAAGACACAGATCTTGTGAATCCAGTCAACATTTCCGATTTTTAAAATGTTTTACAGGGAAGACACAATATGTAAAGATGTACATCTATTACCTAAAAACACATTAGCATAATCCACCATCTTTTATTTGTCCACCAACACCAGTAGCCATCACCAATTCGGCTAAACTAAGATATTTATAGCCCCTAACCAACAAAAAAACTCATTAGATGACAGTCTGATAACATATTTATGGTATGGGATAGGTTTTGTTAGAAAAAAGTGCATATTTCAGGTATATGGCATAGTTTACAATTGCACCCACCGTCACAAATGGACTAGAATAATTACAATGAGCAACGTGTTTACCTAACTACTAATCATCAAACATTTCGTAAAAATACACAGCATACACGAATCGAAAGACACAGATCCTGTGAATACAGACAATATTTCAGATTTTCTAAGTGTCTTACAGCGAAAACACAATAAATCGTTATATTAGCATAGCACATAGCAATTAGCAGCCCAGCATTGATTCTAGCCAAAGTGAGCGATAAAAGTCAACATCGCCAAAAGATATTAATTTTTTCACTAACCTTCTCAGAATTCTTCCGATGACACTCCTGTAACATCACATTACAACATGCATATACAGTTTGATCGAAAATGTTTATATTTAGCCACCAAAATCATGGTTAGACAATGTGAAATGTAGACAAGCTGGTAAAGAAAAAGTCCTTGCGCCACTTAGACAGTGATCTACTCTTATACATAAATACTCATAAACGTGACTAAAAAATATAGGGTGGACAGGGATTGATAGACAATTTAATTCTTAATACAATTGCGTTATTACATTTTTTAATTTATCCTTACTTTTCAATACAGTTTGCGCCAAGCGAAGCTACGTCAAAAAACATGGCGTCCTAAGCCACTAAAATGTTTCGACAGAAACACGATTTATCATAATAAAAATGTCCTACCTTGAGCTGTTCTTCCATCAGTATCTTGGGCAAAGGATCCTTTCTTGGGAGAAATCGTCTTTTGGTGGAAAGCTGTCCTCTTGCCATGTGGAAATGTCAACTGCGTTCGGGATGAACTGAAAAGCGTGCCCAACTTTTCACATCGTTGCAAAAATAAATGTCCCAAAATCGCACTAAACGGATATAAATTGCTATAAAACGCTTTAAATTAACTACCTTATGATGTTTTTAACTCCTATAACGAGTGAAAAGATGACCGGAGAAATATAACAGGCTAAACTAACGCTTGGAACAGGTGCGCGCCGGTGTCCTCTAGGCTCATGACGCAGCTCCCAAAGAATGACTAGCTTCAGGGTTTTTTCATTTGTAGGGCCTGTGAACGCGCAATCGACCCCGTTGGAATCGTCATCACGTAAAGGCATCCAGGGGAAGACGTAAGAAGTGTCCGTATAGTCATAGCAACGACAGTGCCCTTTTAACTGACTTCAGAAAAGTGGCCAACATTTCTCAAATCTGACTCCATGTCAGGGAAATTGCTGTAGAATGGGCTCTGTTCCACTTAGAGACAAAATTTCAACTCCTATAGAAACTATAGACTGTTTTCTATCCAATAATAATAATAATATGCATATTGTACGATCAAGGATTTTGTGGGAAGCCGTTTAAAAAATTAGCCAAATTAGCATAAATAGTCTAAACAGCGCCCCCATCCCCAACAGGTTAATTTTTTCAATAACCTTCTCAAACTTCTTCAGATGACAGTCCTATAACATCATATTACACAATACATATAGAGTTTGTTCGAAAATGTGCATATTTAGCGGCACAAATCGTGGTTATACAATGAGAATAGTAGCCAAGCTGCCAACAAAATGTTGGGAGAAATCTTGGGAGAGGCACCTAATCTAATCAGTAACTAATCATAAACTTGACAAAAAAATACAGGTTGGACAGCAAATGAAAGATACATTAGTTCTTAATGCAACCGCTGTGTTAGATTTTTAAAATTAACGTTACTACGACATACAGCGTGCGTTAAAGCGAGACCGCACCGAAATTAATGGCGGAATAGTATTTTTACATTTTCCAACAGAACAACTAATTAACATCATAAATACTTCTTACTTTTTGATGAGCTCACATCAGAATCTTGGGCAAGTTGTCCTTTGTCCAGAGGAATCGTTGCTCGGTTGTAGATTGTCGCCTTCAACTTTGGAATTAGCAGTAAACATTAGCCATGTGGCAAAGACGTGTCCAACTCACTATAATGCAAGACTAAGAAATATCCGAAAATCGCAATATACTGATATAAACTGATATAACTCGGTTTAAAATAACATCATTATGATGTCTTTAACACCTATATCGAATAAAATCAGAGCCGGATATATCTAAGGGCTATAACGGGAGCTTTCTAGAACGCCATCCTGAGATCTGTCTTGCGTCATGGCGAACGAAGGAAAGACTGGACCCCACGTTCCCAGTCCATTTATATGGCCTCAGATCTGCCTAGCAACTCAATTCCAATTCTCACTATTTGCTGACATCTAGGGGAAGGCGTATGCAGTGCATCTCAACCAATAGAAGACTTGCAAATTAATAAACTGACCTCAGAACAGCCTGACTGATTTCAGATTTCTCACTTCCTCATAGGAAAATTGCTCCAACTTGAGTTCTGTTTTACTCACAGATATAATTCAAACGGTTTTAGAAACTAGAGAGAGTTTTCTATCCAATAGTAATAGTAATATGCAGATTTCACGAGCAAGAATTGAGTACGAGGCAGTTTAATTTGGGAACGAAATTTTTACAAAGTGAAAACCCTATTGAGAAAAAGATTTATACAAGTTATTTTTTTAATGTCACTTCACCAATTTGAACTATTTTGTGTATGTCCATTACTTGAAGTCCAAATAAAATAAATTTAAATTCCAGGTTGTAATGCAACAAAATAGGAAAAACACCAAGGGGGATGAATACTTTTTTAAGGCTCTGTATAGAATACAGTTTATACATATGAGATGAGTAATGCAAGATATGTAAATATTATTAAGTGAATGAGATACTGTGGAATAGTATTTGTCTATTTGAATTTTTTAAATATATTTTACCAGGCAAGTCAGTTAAGAACACATTCTTATTTACAATGACGGCCTACTGGGGAACAGTGGGTTAACTGCCTTGTTCAGGGGTAGAAGGATTTTTTACCTTGTCAACTCAGGGATTGATACAGCAACCTTTCAGTTACTGTCCCAACGCTCTAACCACTAGGCTACCTGCCACCCCAAAATATACTGTATAGAAAACAGTATATACATATGAAATGAGTAATGCCAGATATGTAAACATTAAGTGACTTAGATACTATAGAATGGTATAGAATACAGCATATACAGATGAGATAAGTAATGCAAGATATGTAAACATTATTAAATTGACTAGTGTCCCATTCATTAAAGTGGCCAGTGATTCCTAGTCTATGATTATAGGCAGCAGCCTCTAATGTGCTAGTGACGGCAGTTTAACACTCTGATGGCCTTGAGATAGAAGCTGCTTTTCAGGCTCTCGGGCCCAGCTTTTATGCACCTGTACTGACCTCGCCTTCTGGATGATAGCGGGGTGAACAGGCAGTGGCTCGGGTGGTTGTTGTCCTTGATGATCTTTTTGGCCTTCCTGTGACATCGGGTGCTGTAGGTGTCCTGGAGGGCGGGTAGTTTGCACCCAGTAATGCGTTGGGCAGTTGCCATACCAAGCGGTGATACAGCCCGACAGGATGCTTTGAGTGCACGGCTAGAGATACCATCTGGGCCAGCAGCCTTACAAGGGTTAACACATTTGAATGACTTACATACGTCCTCAGTGGAGACTGTGAGTGTGTGGCCCAGGTTTGTTATCGGGGGCTCTCCTCGACAGCTCAGGATCATTGTTCTCGAATCTTGAGGAAAAAGGTGTTTAGCTCGTCTGATAGGGTGGCATTGGTGACAGTGATGTGGCTGGCTTTCTTTTTGTAATCCGTGATCGTTAGGAGCCCCTGCCACACATGCCTTTTGTCCAACCCGGTGAATTGCTCCTCCACTTTGTCTCTATACTTGTGTTTCGACATCTTGATTGATCTGTGTAAGTCATATTTGTACTATTTAACCAAACTATTGTCCCCAGTCACCTTGCCCTGTTCATAAGCAGCATTTCTCTTTCAGTTTTCCTACAAGGCTGCTATCAATACACGGTTTTTGATTCGGGTATGTTTTGAAAGATACTATCGGTATCACATAATGCACAGAGTCGGCGTATTCATTGAGATTATCTCCAGAGGCAACCTGGAACATGTTCCAGTCCATGTGATCAAAACAGTCTTGGAGCGTGATTTCAGATTGGTCAGGTCTGTACAGCGTTCGTCTGACCACCGGAGCTTCCCTCAAGTCTTTGTTTGTAGGCAGGGAGAAGCAAGATGGAGTCATGGTTGGATTTTCCAAAGGGAGGACAGGATAAGGCCTTATACCCATGTTGAAAAGGTGTGTAGCAGTGGTCAAGAGTAGAATTTCCGCGAGTTAGACAGTCAATGTGTTGGTAATAATTTGGGAGCACTGTTCTCAAATTACTTTTGTTAAAGTGTGTGCATCAAGGTCAATGTCACCTCAATGGTCCATCCAGCGCTGAGTGCAAACAGCAGGCTGTGGCTGGTTAACGTGCACATGTAGGCAGACTTATTCTAGTCAATTCTTACATGTCCAGGTTGATTCTAAGTACAAGTGTCTCACAGGTTGAAACAAGACTAACCTAAATCAGACAATAATGGCAACAATAAGGAATGCCCTTTTCCTAAAATCCCTACAATCCCTACAATCCTAAAATTCCCTACAATGCCCTTTTCCTAAAATACTCCATTTCAATTTGTTTCAGTAGAAAGACAACATTTTCTTCAATTCCAAAACAAGGGCTTTTGTTTAGCTCAAACTCAAGTAGCAGAGCATATCCAGTGGTGTGTATTTATGGATGCCAAGAGAAGCCAGGCTTCCGCAAAAAATGTACCAATAAAAAATAAATAATAATAAAATAGTTTATCCTTTGTCTCTCCGTGTTTCATAATTTTCTTTCAATTCGCAAGAGGCTGAATGTATCTCAGTGGAGAAAGCATCCGAGCGAGCGAAACAGCGCCCCTCTGTCTCTGTTTGTGTAGCGTATCTGTCTGATTCTGTCTGGTCAAAAATAGTATGACATTGTTGCCGCCTGTAGCACTGAATGCAAGGGAAGTCAGCGAGCATTTGGCTTCCCTTGATTAAAAAAAATATACAATAATAGCCACTAACCTGAGTGAGCTCAACTGTGAATGGTCCTGCCACATCAAAAAAAAAGTGTCAAGGGAAGCAAGTTTGGATTTGGTTTCGCACCAATCACATCACATCAAGCCAAACATCATTGACAGAAAAAAATTGTTGAATTGTGGCATCTTGTTGTGTTGTTGTCCACTGGTGGCTAGCTAGCTAAAATTGTCTCTTTCCTAAATTCTCCATGGACGGAGATAGAGATTCGGATGTGTGGTTTTACTTAATTCTCCGTACTGGCCAATGATTATAACGGCGATTCTGATCCAATCATAAATGTATACATTGTGCATCTGGCCTGAGAGGATGGAAGTTCAATATGTAGCTCGATGTAGTAAGCTAATGTTAACTAGCTCACTAATCATTGCCCATGAAAGGAAGTTAAGCTAGTGAGCAACCATTTTAGTCTACTTACACACACACACACACACACACACACACACACACACACACACACACACACACACACACACACACACACACACACACACACACACGCACAAACAGAGAAATCTTAACCATGGACAGCCACATGATATTTAGCTTACATTGACTAGACTAAATTGTTTTGGGAATCTTTTAGTTGTCACTGTATTAGACTAAGGAGAGGTGATTTGATGATGTTGAAATGTTGAAGTTGAAATGGTGCTGGAATAGTGGAGGCAGCTCCTGTTTTTTTTGCGACTTGCGGTAACTGTCTGTGGTTCTAAATCGGAAACATTAACTTGATTGTCCATGCTGTAGGTCATGTGACTGTTTATTAGCTGTAATATGCTTTGTGGACTTCACCAGACAAAGGTTGCTCTCTGGTTTTGTGATGAAACAAAGCTGTGGTTGAAATGATTCTGCTACTGTGTCTTCTTATTGTCTCGGCCTTTAGGCCTAAATATTACGGTGTCAAGGCATATGAACTAACAGATCATAGAGCAAACAACGCAATGATCACAACACATAGGTTGTAATATGCCCCCCCCCCCCCCCGGCTTGGCTTCCCCAGTTATTTTACCCACACACCGCTACTGAGCATATTAGAGCTACAGTATGTGATGTGCAGGAGGGAGGGGGGAGGTACTGAGCACATCAGAGCTACAGTATGTGATGTGCAGGAGGGAGGGGGGAGGTACTGAGCATATCAGAGCTACAGTATGTGATGTGCAGGAGGGAGGGGGGAGGTACTGAGCATATCAGAGCTACAGTATGTGATGTGCAGGAGGGAGTGGGGGGGGGGGGCTAGGTACTGAAATGCCTGGTAGTTAGTGAAAGAACTACAGCTTGAAGTTTGAGCTTGTTGGGCTCATGAGCCAACACGTGAGACGTCTGCTGAGGACAGCAGTTGACAGTACATCTCATTCTGGAATCAGAGCAGTGTGAATTTCCAGAAAGAGTTGGTTACTGAACATTTGAAAATTTGTCTGAGTTGCAACACGTTCTAATTTCAGTATTCTGTATAGAGGTTAAAGGGTGTGTAAGTGAGTGCGTGTGCAGGTTGGTATGTGTTTGTTCATGATTGGCACGTTCAAAGACTTGGTAGTTTGTTTTGTTCTTCAACCAAGGCCTAACTGAGTGATTGTTCTCTTCATTGTGGAGCACTTTGGGGGATTGGAATCAATAATGTATGGAATTAGACATTTTACATTCACAGTAGCATCTCTGATGTCCCTAGCCGAAACATATTCAGGAAATGGATGTCTTTTCATCCGACAGTAATGCTAGAGTACCATTAGAGTTTCTCTTACATTTAATCATTTATTTACTTTATCTGAATACTTTATACAGACTGCGATTAACCCTTTTTCTGCACTAAAACAGGTCCCTCTAATTAA
Organism: Salvelinus fontinalis; assembly: GCF_029448725.1. NCBI lineage: Eukaryota > Metazoa > Chordata > Actinopteri > Salmoniformes > Salmonidae > Salvelinus > Salvelinus fontinalis. The sequence goes on from NC_074685.1 coordinate 18,514,467, forward strand.
AAAATGATCTCTTTACAGAAGATTTCTTTCCCTCCCCCCCATCAGCTGCTTTGTCAGATCCCTCCTCTTTAGAGGCCAAACCTGCCATTTCTCCAAACGAGGAGACCATGGAAGGCCTGGGGGAAACAAGAGGAGGGAAGGAACCAGAGAGGAACCAGAGGATCCAAAAAACAGCACACCTGCAGAAGTGTGCAATTCTAAGACTGCTGACTTAGGACCTCCCCCCTCATGGACTCTAGGGAACAACCACCCCCTGAAGGCCACCCCCCCCCCCCTCCCCCCTCCCAAGATAGCATATGAACAGGTCAGGCTATGACATAAATGTTTACAATTACACAAAATGTGCTTTAAAAATGTTAAATTAGAATAGCATGAGATTACCCATGGCAACTGTGTAGAATTGTAGGAAGTTAGCCATTTGCTCAGACCTTGCTCGCGAAACTGTGGTACACCACTGTTCCAATCCCTCCACATTCTTTCCTTACTATTACACACATTACAAATGATTACCTCTAGTAGTTTATCACCTTTCCTCCCTCTGCGCTCCCCGGCGCCAAATAGATTTTTGATCGTGTTCATAAATTAATGGATGAATGGCCCATCCGTGGTGTCAGAGCTGTAAATGCAGGTCCTCGGAGCTCCCTCAATTACAGAAAAAAGAACGGCGAGGCTGCAGTGTAGTAAGCGAGGCTTTTGCGAATGCTAATGTTCATGTCAGACGTGTAGAGAGAGACACAGGAAGGCCTCACAGGAATACTAAACAGGGGTGACCCTAGCATGTGCCTCACCTACCAAACCTACTACAGCCTGCCAATGGTTTGCCTCCCCTCAATGTGTCATTATCACATCAGAATTCTCTCGCAAATCGCGAGCCATTGAATTCTGATAAACTACTATACTTCCACCCTTCTTAATAGCAGCATGTAATCTCTAGATCAGAAGCCATTGAATTCTAATATAGTGTATATCGCTCTCTCGGAGCAGGATAGCTGCAGAGTGCTGTCAAATTCATATGGAGGTTAGTGGTGGAGAAAATAGTTCTTTTCAATGCAAGTGATTTTCTTGACTTTTTTCTTGCCTTTGACAATGTCCTATTGATTGGTACAAATGATGGTAAAAAAGCAAAGCTTTTTAAACCATTACATGCCGTTCACCCTCAGGAAACATTTGTTAAGATGTTTTTCCATTTGTTTTGCTTTCACAGCGACAAGGGGATTCAAGTCATATCAATAGGCTGGAGGAAGCAACATGGGAGTTACTACACGACTCCCCTACTGCAGTAAATTAGGAGAATTGCAGATTTAAGAAAGAGCTCCAAGTCCATTTTCTGAGCGTGAACCACCACAATGGCTGCCCAATTCACCAGACAGGCAGCCCAATTCTGATATTTTTCCACTAATTGGTCTTTTGACCAATCCCATCAGATATTTTCACATCAGATCTTTTTCAGAGCTAATCTGATTGGTCAAAAGACCGATTAATGAAAAAAAGATCAGAACTGGGCTCCCTGTGTGAACGCAGCAATATTGGTGTTAATTATTCAACATATTGGTTTTAGCCAGACATCAATTAAAGATCTTCAGCTAATGAGGCTAATGTAATGAGCACAATAGTGTTAATCTTTTTTATCCCATTAAAAGTCCAGTTTAAGTACATACACACACATCAATGCTCTATGCCTTTTATTAAACATTGCTTTAAATCTTCCATATACATCTAAAGATCTGTAAAGTAAGCATAATTCTACCCAATCAACAGATTCACAAAATATAAACATAAAGTACTGTATGAATCTGATATGGTAAACAAAATGAATCCCCACAAAAGGGTGAGGCAAAAAAGGTACAGTACAACCATTACAAGAAACAAAAGCATTTAGTATAAAACGATACACAACAGTTAAGTTCCTTCCTAAGGTTAGTGTTTAATTGAGTTTAGTATTATTTTATTCACATCCTGCTCCTTCCTCTGTCTACTTGGCCCTAGTACTGAACCACACCAACCCTTACCTAACACTGGCCCCCTCTGTTAATCTCCAACAGTGTTGACGTTAGAAAACCAGAAAGAAAGGAAATGAGAGAAAGAGAGTGTTGTTTGGTCCTTACCCACACAGTAGCACAATTCCTTCATTCTATAGATTCCAGCCATGTACTGTAACAGTCACTTCTAGTGCAATGTAATCCTGACTCCTGTAATCCTGCTCCACTGCTGCAGTCCACCATTACCTCACTGTTAAATGACATCATTCAGATGACTACTTTAACAGGGGGGGTGGGGGTATTTTTGATTGTGTCACCACTTGGACTGGCTGATGAAAGAAAGGGGGAGAAGTCGTACATAAATGTTATTTAAATCAGGGGTTCCCAACCTTTTAGCCCCAGGGCCCCCTTTTTCACATTTGAAAAATGTCACACCCTTCTCCCCGTTTTCTATGTATTATTGTTTATTGAGATAGTCTATATTAAATACACCACCAGATTGATTTTGTTTAATTTGAGGGACCTAGGAAAATGTTGTTTTGAAGCTAATTTCCTGCAATTCAGCGTAGTTTTAGAAGACTCGTGACATCTTTTAGATGGGCTATTTAATAATAATAGATAAGGAAAATAAAGTCTAGACCCGATTTCCTCAAATGTTATTCCGCTACCAAATATGTTTTATTATGATCACTTTATGATGCTTTCATTTAATTCTAGATATTCTCTTTTACAGAAAGTGAATAGATCAATTGATAGCGACAGAGCCACACATTGTATAAGATTACTTCCCAAGCAGTCCAATTTCTTTGACTCCTCGACTTTAGAAGGTCGTAGCTAAGCTTCTGAATGTCAGCGACAAACCAAAGACATTCCCATGTGCATCAGAGTTGAGTCTTCCTCAGGCAATTAACGGCATGTTTCTAGCCTAAAGCATTGCAGATCTGGGTTGGGAACCCCTGTTTTAAATGATGATATTATGATAGAAGAGAATAGACGGATCAGGACTACTCGGTCAGTCCTCCTTATGCACTACTTACAAATAAGGATTTCTACATCCTTAACTTAAAGTGGAATAATAACATCATATAATACAACTTAAGAGCCAGGAGGAAATGCTCCTTAGGGAATTTCTGAGTCTGTTTCGACCCCCACCCCTTTCAAATGGACCCACACTAGCTGAGTTTGTAGTGTAGAAAGACAGTGGGGGGTGGTGAGTGTTGAACTTCCAGTGATCTGGTTGTGTTTCAGAGGAACACACAGAGTCACAGAGTCAGCAGGAGGAGCTGCATTATGAGCCCTACACCTGGTTCCTGTAGAGCGGACCTGAACTATAAAGTGCCTCTGCTGTATTAGACTGGGGTGGCTGCCTGCTGCCGTCCACACTGTCCTCCGTTCCAGGGGAGGAGGGCTGAGAGGGGTACCAGGTGACCCCACCCCCTCACCCAGTGGTCAGGTTTGAGTCAGGGGGTTCCAGGCTCTCAGCGATGTCCTCCAACTCATCCAGCAGCTCTGAGAAGGAGGGTCTCCGAAACGCATCCATCTGAACCACAGAACAAGAGGACAACATGAGTGATATTCTACAGTAGATGGCAAATGCATGTCTTTCTTACACTCTCGTAATTGAGACAATGAGAGATCGCATTCTTGATAAACGCTGCAGATGTTGGCTCCAACCTAAATTACCTTTAAATAGCACACCTAAAAAAAGAGCTGTGTTTGTCGGTCAAAGCCCTTCATAATGAATCCCGGCTTAAGTCTCTAATTTTCTGAGACATGCTCTCACATTCACTCTCTAACATTGTCTCTCAGCCTCTCTCTCCGTTTCTCCCTCCCTCCAGTCCACACTCACCAGACAGCAGTTGGCTGACAGCTCCAGGATGCGTCGTGGACAACCCTGGACCATCTCACTGAAGGCCTCGACGTCTAGACCATAGTCCTGCAGAGAGAACAAACACTGTGTCAACTGCATTGTACAACATGTACAGGCCCATAGAGTATCACTAAGTAGTTACAGGTTAGAGAGCTAGATCAGATAACCAATGTCATGGCAAACAAGGAAAGTTTTGAGATCCCCACTATTGTATACAGGCTACTGTATACCTCAGTTTTGATCATCAGGGACTACTGATGAATTCGCAGAACACATACTGTATAGATAGGATAGCAGTGTGACTAACTGACCCTGCGGTCCTCCCACTTCTAATGAGAAATGTCACAAATAAATCAAATGTATGTGAAACCTCAACGAGCACATTAAAGTCTCTCTCTGCTCCCTGTCTCTGACCTTGTCTTGATCACCCCAGGGACACTAGATGACTCATTTCACCATCATCTACATGCAAATGGTACTGTCACTAATGGCCTAATAACTAACAGTGCTATCAAGTAACAAGACTGCTAATCGCCAAATTATGTTGCAGGATCACATTCAATATAATGTTTGAGTTGTGGGGAAATACATTTAATTAACTCATAGCTCAGTTGTGGTATAATTTCCACATGTGTAGTGTCAGTCTAAATCTAGCAGTCTATGGTTCTTTGGTTTTGATAAGTGTGTGTGGGTTTTTTGTTTAACTCTCCTCGTGGGGACCAGAAGTCCTCATAAGGATAGTAAAACAAGAAACATTTGAACAAGTTGGGACATTTTTCCGGTCCCCACAAGGAAAAATTATATTTTAGACTTAGGGGTTTGGGTTACAATTGGGGTCAGGGTTAAAATTAAGGTTAGGGGTTACGGTTAGGTTTAGGAGTTAGGATTGGGTATAGTTTTGGGATTAAGGTTGGACTTAGGGTTATGGGTTAGGTTAGATTTAGGGAAAATAGGATTTTGGATAGGAATCAATTATTTGGTCCCCACAAGGATAGCAATACAAAACTGTGTGTGTGTATGTTTTAATTTACCCGTGTTCTGGGAAGGATCTCGGGATCTGCTGAGATCCGGCCCAAAATCTCACATAGCATGATGCCAAAAGAGAAGACATCCACCTGGAGGAAGAAGTTATGTTATTGACTTTATCGTCCTAATTCCATTCCATTAATTAATTAAATGAAATGAATGTTATGAATAGATTATAATAGGAAGGATCAGATGTAAGTATTTTCTATTATTTAGTGGAAACCATGAAATAAAATAACAGTTATTTCTATATCAGGGTGTAAGACTGTCAGCGTCCCAAATGGCATCCTCTTCCCTTTTTAGTGCACTGCTTTCAACCAGGGCCCATAGATATCTGGTCGAAAGCAGTGAACTCAATAGGGAATAGGGTGCCATTTGGGATGCATATAGTGTGTGTAGGCTACCTACCTTGCGGTCGTAGGGTTCCCCTCGGAGCATCTCGGGGGCCATCCAGAAGGCAGATCCCACCAGAGACATCTTCCTCTCTGGGTCGTTAGCTGCCAGCTCCACCATTACCTCTCTGGCCAGACCAAAATCTGTCACCACCGCCTCCCTGCCCCGAGACGTCTCCCGTATCAGACAGTTCTGCACACACACACACAACGTTCAGGCAACGTTAGACAACTCTGCACACACACACACAACGTTCAGGCAACGTTAGACAACTCTGCACACACACACACACAACGTTCAGGCAGCGTTAGACAACTCTGCACACACACACACAACGTTCAGGCAGCGTTAGACAACTCTGCACACGCACACAACGTTCAGGCAACGTTAGACAACTCTGCACACGCACACACAAAGTTCAGGCAACGTTAGACAACTCTGCACACACACACAACGTTCAGAATATTACTCACATTAATTAAAAGCACTGGTCACTGCTATCAAATCTATTCAAATGTACGATACAGTAGACATAAAAATCTATTCATAAATGTACAGTAGATATTCATAGAGCTGGGATTCACTAGAAAGGCATTAACTGAAGTCATACTGTCACACTGCAGTGCAACCTGTTGACCACAAGAGGCCAGTGTGACACTTCTACATCCACACAACACAGTCATTTTAACCTTCTCCATTCTATCTGCGTTTGAGCCTGAGGTAGCAACCTAATTCCATAGACTATACATTCATATGTTTCTACATCATATGAAACACCTCTTTATTCACTGTTTGAATACTGACAGTTATGAATTATCACTGTGCTGGAGGTCAAATGCAGTGGGGTAAAGTACTTCAGTAAAAATACTTAAATCGTTTTTGGGGGCATCTGTTCTTTACTTGATTATTTCTATTTTTTAACAACTTGTACTTCACTACATTCCTAAAGGAAATATTTTACTTCTTACTCCCTGACACCCAAAAGTACTCGTTACATTTTGAATGCTTAGCAGGACAGGAAAATGGTCCAATTCACACACTTATCAAGAGAACATCACTGGTCATCCCTACTGCCTCTGGTCTGGCAGACTCACTAAACACAAATGCTTAATTTGTAAATGATGTCTGAGTGTTGGAGATAGCCCCTGGCTATATGTCAATTTTAAAAACACGAAAATTGTGACATCTGGCTTGAAAAATAAAAGGAATTTTAAATGATTTATACTTTTACTTTTGACATTTAAGTATATTTAAAACCAAATACTTTTACTCAAGTAATATTTTGGTGGGTTACTTACTGGAGTCATTTTCTATTTAGGAATCTTTACTCAAGTATGACAACTTTTCCCACCACTGCTCAAACCACACAATTCTCACATGGACAAAGAGGCACAGCGACGGCGAAAAATCTAAAACAATCATAACATTGGATGTGACTGTGAAAACACACTCCAGATTCGTTCCTCTGTCATTTACTGAGCTGACTATTGCTCCTGCATTAGGACAAACAGTACCCATCTGAAACCAGCTGGTTTAGCAGGCTGCCTCATAATCCAGTCTGAAACGTTCCTTCAACAACCATCCTCTCTGAACAGTGAATTATTGAGATGTAACATGGGGGCTGCTGTGGCCATTTTGTTGGCCCAATACTATTGATGGCAGAGTAGTCTCTCTAGACAGATGGGTTGCCTCCCACAATGTACCAATGCTCCAGCTTACACGTCAATAGAAGTTCTGGCGTTAGTTGGGACAGAGAGGACAAGTTGGAAATGGGACGCGAGTCACCGATGATGTCACTACTGTATCCGCTTGTTACCCTAGCTAAATATGAGTACAATTCCCACCCACATTTTAAGCCTCACCTACCCAAACCCAAGTAAAAAATACTTTCTACTAAATATATGGTGTGTGTATTGTATCAGCAGTGAAATATTAATTGTATCAGCAGTTAAATATTTTTTATTAAAAGTTTGTTGAACAATTGTTTTTCCCCTTTCAAAATGTCCTAGAGAATCCGACATCCTAGGTCTGGGTTTCCGAGACTAATGACAGATCGAAACAGTAAGTTTTGACCAGTGACAGTGATTAAGACAGTATCTGTATCTAGACCTATGGGCCAGTGGTTTAGACAGTATGGGTATCTAGACCTATGGGATAGTGATTTAGACAGTATGGGTATCTAGACCTATGGGATAGTGATTTAGACAGTATGGGTATCTAGACCTATGGGCCAGTGGTTTAGACAGTATGGGTATCTAGACCTATGGGCCAGTGGTTTAGACAGTATGGGTATCTATACCTATGGGATAGTGATTTAGACAGTATGGGTATCTAGACCTATGGGCCAGTGATTTAGACAGTATGGGTATCTATACTTATGGGATAGTGATTTAGACAGTATGGGTATCTAGACCTATGGGATAGTGATTTAGACAGTATGGGTATCTAGAGCTATGGGCCAGTGGTTTAGACAGTATGGGTATCTATACCTATGGGATAGTGATTTAGACAGTATGGGTATCTATACCTATGGGATAGTGATTTAGACAGTATGGGTATCTATACCTATGGGATAGTGATTTAGACAGTATGGGTATCTAGACCTATGGGCCAGTGATTTAGACAGTATGGGTATCTATACTTATGGGATAGTGATTTAGACAGTATGGGTATCTAGACCTATGGGATAGTGATTTAGACAGTATGGGTATCTAGACCTATGGGATAGTGATTTAGACAGTATGGGTATCTAGACCTATGGGATAGTGATTTAGACAGTATGGGTATCTAGAGCTATGGGATAATGATTTAGACAGTATGGGTATCTAGAGCTATGGGCCAGTGGTTTAGACAGTATGGGTATCTAGACCTATGGGCCAGTGATTTAGACAGTATGGGTATCTAGACCTATGGGCCAGTGATTTAGACAGTATGGGTATCTAGACCTATGGGATAGTGATTTAGACAGTATGGGTATCTATACCTATGGGATAGTGATTTAGACAGTATGGGTATCTATACCTATGGGCCAGTGATTTAGACAGTATGGGTATCTATACCTATGGGCCAGTGATTTAGACAGTATGGGTATCTATACCTATGGGATAGTGATTTAGACAGTATGGGTATCTATACCTATGGGCCAGTGATTTAGACAGTATGGGTATCTAGACCTATGGGATAGTGATTTAGACAGTATGGGTATCTAGACCTATGGGATAGTGATTTAGACAGTATGGGTATCTAGACCTATGGGATAGTGATTTAGACAGTATGGGTATCTAGACCTATGGGATAGTGATTTAGACAGTATGGGTATCTAGACCAATGGGCCAGTGATTTAGACAGTATGGGTATCTAGACCTATGGGATAGTGATTTAGACAGTATGGGTATCTAGACCTATGGGATAGTGATTTAGACAGTATGGGTATCTAGACCTATGGGATAGTGATTTAGACAGTATGGGTATCTAGACCTATGGGATAGTGATTTAGACAGTATGGGTATCTAGACCAATGGGCCAGTGATTTAGACAGTATGGGTATCTAGACCTATGGGATAGCGATTTAGACAGTATGGGTATCTAGACCTATGGGATAGCGATTTAGACAGTATGGGTATCTAGACCTATGGGATAGCGATTTAGACAGTATGGGTATCTAGACCTATGGGATAGCGATTTAGACAGTATGGGTATCTAGACCTATGGGATAGCGATTTAGACAGTATGGGTATCTAGACCTATGGGATAGCGATTTAGACAGTATGGGTATCTAGACCTATGGGATAGCGATTTAGACAGTATGGGTATCTAGACCTATGGGATAGCGATTTAGACAGTATGGGTATCTATACCTATGGGATAGCGATTTAGACAGTATGGGTATCTATACCTATGGGATAGCGATTTAGACAGTATGGGTATCTATACCTATGGGATAGCGATTTAGACAGTATGGGTATCTATACCTTTGGGATAGCGATTTAGACAGTATGGTTATCTAGACCTTTGGGATAGCGATTTAGACAGTATGGTTATCTAGACCTTTGGGATAGCGATTTAGACAGTATGGGTATCTAGACCTATGGGATAGCGATTTAGACAGTATGGGTATCTAGACCTATGGGATAGCGATTTAGACAGTATGGGTATCTAGACCTATGGGATAGCGATTTAGACAGTATGGGTATCTAGACCTATGGGCCAGTGATTTAGACAGTATGGGTATCTAGACCTATGGGATAGTGATTTAGACAGTATGGGTATCTAGACCTATGGGATAGTGATTTAGACAGTATGGGTATCTAGACCTATGGGATAGTGATTTAGACAGTATGGGTATCTAGACCTATGGGATAGTGATTTAGACAGTATGGGTATCTAGACCTATGGGATAGTGATTTAGACAGTATGGGTATCTAGACCTATGGGATAGTGATTTAGACAGTATGGGTATCTAGACCTATGGGCCAGTGATTTAGACAGTATGGGTATCTAGACCTATGGGATAATGATTTAGACAGTATGGGTATCTAGAGCTATGGGCCAGTGATTTAGACAGTATGGGTATCTAGACCTATGGGATAGTGATTTAGACATTATGGGTATCTAGACCTATGGGATAGTGATTTAGACAGTATGGGTATCTAGACCTATGGGATAGTGATTTAGACAGTATGGGTATCTAGACCTATGGGCCAGTGATTTAGACAGTATGGGTATCTAGACCTATGGGATAGTGATTTAGACAGTATGGGTATCTAGACCTATGGGCCAGTGGTTTAGACAGTATGGGTATCTATACCTATGGGATAGTGATTTAGACAGTATGGGTATCTATACCTATGGGATAGTGATTTAGACAGTATGGGTATCTATACCTATGGGATAGTGATTTAGACAGTATGGGTATCTATACCTATGGGATAGTGATTTAGACAGTATGGGTATCTATACCTATGGGCCAGTGATTTAGACAGTATGGGTATCTAGACCTATGGGCCAGTGGTTTAGACAGTATGGGTATCTATACCTATGGGATAGTGATTTAGACAGTATGGGCATCTAGAGCTATGGGCCAGTGATTTAGACAGTATGGGTATCTAGACCTATGGGATAGTGATTTAGACAGTATGGGTATCTAGACCTATGGGATAGTGATTTAGACAGTATGGGTATCTATACCTATGGGATAGTGATTTAGACAATATGGGTATCTAGACCTATGGGCCAGTGATTTAGACAGTATGGGTATCTATACCTATGGGATAGTGATTTAGACAGTATGGGTATCTATACCTATGGGATAGTGATTTAGACAGTATGGGTATCTAGACCTATGGGATAGTGATTTAGACAGTATGGGTATCTATAACTATGGGATAGTGATTTAGACAGTATGGGTATCTAGACTTATGGGTCAGCGGTTAGACAGAGAGTATCTGTTATTTAAAACAGAATTCAGCCTATATCTCTATAACCTCTCTATCCCTGGTGCTGCTGGGGAGACATGACTGGTTCTAGTAAGAGCATGCAGGGCGTTTCCTGCCACACCATGGGCCTGTAATGACAGAGCAATGGGGCAATGGGAGAATCACACCCACCACAACCCATAATCTCATCACTGATGTGGTTTACTACCAAAGAGAAGAGTTTGGACTGGGATGGATAGATCATGAGAAAGGGAGATGTGAGTGTTTGCATGCTAGTATATAAACAAACCCCTTGCATAGTGTTCACAGAGGATTATCCAGGAGGTGGAAACGCTCAACCTCAGTCCCCTCTTACTTGTTTTCTAGACTAGGGTCATGTCCAGGGGGTGTACTTGTACATTATACTGCCTCACACTATAGAAACATGAGATAGGCTTCTGTCCTGTTCTGGTTTGGACAAGGCTTATTTACTGTACATTGACATTCCTGTCAATGTGGGGTTTTGTTTCAGTTATGAGCCTTCCCAGAATCTGTCCCTGCTATTAAGACCTTCTCAAAGGCTGCATTCCAAATGGCACTCTATTACCTAAACAATTCACTACTTTTTAGGGAATATAGGTGCTATTTGGGATGCAGCTTTTGAGAAGGTCTTAATAGCAGGGCCAGCATCTGGAAAGGCCCATAACTGAAACAAAACCCCACATTGACAGGAATGCCTCCCCTACAGTGAAATTGAGTCAGTAGTTAGTGATATCTGAGGCAGGATCCCTGTAAATCTGCCTATGCTGGAAAAAAAACAGCTTTGGCATAACTAAACCGGCATGAATAAGAGGTAACACTGTTTCAAAGAGGACTTAAAGTTGTTCAGTGGGACTAATACAGGCTATGAAGAATGCCAACCCTGCAGCTTAGCATTTGTGTTGTATACAGTGACAGGTTCAGTTTGGCTAAAGCTAGTATAGGTACAGTAGGCACTAGGTTAGGTCCTTATTATGCGTGTTAGGATATAGTGCAGGTAGAGTGGATATCTATCTACGTCAGGGTTTTTCAACTGGCAGCCCAAGGTAATTTTATCCCCCCCCCCCCCCCCCCCCCCCCAAGTTTTCTGCGCAAAAAAAAGTATAAAATGGTTTATTAGACATAAAAGACTGTAAAGAACAAAACAGAAAATCAGCTCCAATTCATTTTTGTTTTATGGAAATCTGTTCCAGAGTATTCCTGTGCATAAGAGGGAGATATGTGATCGTATACAAATGTAAGCAAGGTTTGAAATGATTATGTTTTAGTCAAATATTATATCTGTTTGGGCTTCTTGCAGTCAATTTGCAATCTACAAATTATTGGTAATTATGTTCTAGCCCCCCGACCATCCGCTCCAGAAAAAAGTGAGCCGAGGCTGAATCAAGTTGATGATCTCTGATCTACGTGCTTGAGAAAATAGTCGGCTGACCCTAGTTATCTGATTTACAGATCAAGATATAACCAGAAACATATACTGTACTTGTCCTTGATACCTTCAATCAACCTCCCACTCTCGTCTGGATACATGGAAAAAGATTGTCAAATGAAAGTCATGTGCGTTTTTTAAATTAAAAGCCCAGATTGCATTAGTAGTGTACTTTGCACTGGCACCACTGTAGTCATCTGTCCAGACGAGACCCTGGCAGTGGTGTGTGTGTATACCTTGGAGTTGAGGTCTCTGTGGTAGATGTTCTTGTAGTGCAGGTAGGTCATGCCTCTGCTGATGTCACAGGCCAGGTCCACCTTCTCCCTCCAACACAGAGACACGTCTTCCTGGGCCAGGAGGTCCTCCAGACAGCCCCCGCTCACATACTGACACAACACAGAGAGGGGGTGCATTAGTACCATAGAGATCCTATATTCATGTCTATGGAGATGGGATCCTTTATTCAGTACCATATAAAGTACATAGATATCCTATTTCCATGGTTAAACACATACTTAGCAATCTATTCCCTTCAACAACCGTGGCTACTGCCAGATGCACAAATACAGAGGGAAAGTACCATAGAGAATCTACATGTGTCTATGGAGATGGGTTATACCATAGAGATAATCATTTCTATGGGTTTTACACAGGGATACCAATCTCTTGATTCTACGGTGAGATGCACAGATACTGGGAGGAAAATGTTGGTGTCCTAAGTGATTAAGGACACTTACCTCTAGTATTGGGTACAGCTTTTCTTCTCGCACACAGATTCCAAGATACCTGTGAGGATAATAATAGTTTGCATTACTATCACAGTGTTACGTGTTTTTTTTTGCAACTCCTACACATCTTCCTCTAAAAACAAGCATTTGTCATATATGTTGGAAAGGGACTGACCTGACAATGTTAGGGTGTGAGAGCTTCTGCAGTAGACTGATCTCTCGTACGATGCTGTCCTGGTCCACGTCGTTCTTATAGATCTTGACCACCATCACTTTCCTCGTTGTGCTGTGCGACACCTAGACAACAAAGGGAGTTATATATTTACAGAGCAGTTGTTGCTCAGCTTTGATTGACAACAGTTGGACGATCTCACTATTATGTATTGGACAAGTTGTAAACAAGGCTGGATCTCTATGAACTAGAGCCAGGGTAACAAAACAAACAATGCAGTTTCTTGCATACCAACACAAGATGAAAATGTGCTGACACTAGAGCAACAGAATCTTAGCAGTCTTGATCTCTTCCTGAGGTGAGTTAACTACATCCTATTGTCTCTGAGGCCAGACTGGTTCCGTGGTACACTACGTTCCCTCCACAGTAGCATTCTCTGGCTGTGTCACAAATGGCAACATATTCCCTATGTAGTACACTACTTTTGACCAGGGCCCATATGTCAAAAGAAGTGCCCTACATTAGGGAGCCATTTGGGAGACAACCTGGCACAGGTTCCTGAACCATCAGACTGGCTGACTGACTGCGCACCTGTAATCACCCTCCTTTCAGGACTTTATATCGCCATCTCTGATCCGTATCTGAGCGTCTGGGAGTTTCATCTCAACACAAACACGCACGGTGGCCCTGCGTGAGGGCCCTGCTACAGAGCTATTGTGACCTGACATTACCTCCAAGAACTACTAGGACTGTTGAAGATGCTGCCAGTGTTCAGTCATTAGCATTTTAATGTTGTTCATTTGACTTCACACACAGTACCTCACATCTAGACAGTATTAAGAGAACTTAAGCTGTGTTCCTATGCCTCGTGGGCATGTGAATGCAGAGAAGGACATGTCTGCAGTGTAATTACTTGGGCATGTTGTGGCTCCTGCTCTGAGGAGTGCTTCAGGGATCAGCCAAGGCATCATGTTTTCAGTTAACACCCGAGTTGGTAGTACACAAAATGTAGGTTGCTCTTTGGTTGTGACTATAATTGATGTATTGGCTTCTGTGAAATACGTCATTATACACTTATCAGGATGTATGCCATATACAGCATGATGGCATTTTTGAACACTTTCGTAACTGAAACAAACATGAAATATGGGAAGTAATTCATAGGCAAGGGGTGTAGAAAGTCAGTTATTTTTTGTTCTCTCTTTCACACACACACGTCGATGTATTCACAAGCACACACATATTTATTTTCAGCCATGTACAAATTGGACCGTTCATACCTTGTACACCTTGGAGAAGAAGCCACTCCCAATCAGCTCGGCACTGAAGTCTTCCCAGAATTCCAGTTTGCGGACAGCGGTGCGAAGCTTCTGCCAGCGGTCCACCTGGCAGTAGGTGTCTGCTACCTCTCCGAGCAGCGTGGGGCTGCTGGGTTCAGGGGTCACCTCCAACTCACACCTCATCCTGGACAGCTCGTCTAGAGAAGCACAGGGTCAGACACTCAGTCTCACCCACTCACTATCCCTATCCCAGTGTTAAAGCCATCAGAGGAACTAGAATTATCACAATGCTCTCCTTCAATCCAGAAATATTGGCGGCAAACACTCAAAACTATACTGTGCACCCATGATTGGGCCTTGGAGGCAACAGGCAGACCCACCTGGCAGCCAGGCCCACCCACTGGGGAGCTAGGCCCAGCCAATCAGAATGATTGGGCTTTAGATGATCAGATGTTCTTGAAGGTGAAGAAGCCAGATGTGGAGGTGTGGTTGGTTGTGAGGCCGGTTGGACCTACTGCCAAATTCTCTAAAACAATGTTGTAGGCAGTTTATGGTAGATAAATTAACATTAAATTATCTGGAAACAGCTCTGGTCTACATTTTATTTAACTAGGCAAGTCAGTTAAGAACAAATTTATTATTTTACAATGACGGCCTACCCCGGCCAAACCCTCCCTTAATCCGGACGACGCTGGGCCAATTGTGCTCCACCCTATGGGCATTCCTGCAGTCAGCATGCCAATTGCACACTCCCTCAAAACTTGAGATACAGTATATGTGGCATTGTGTTGTGTGACAAAACTGCACATTTGAAAGTGGCCATTTATTTTCCCCTAAACAAGGTGCACCTGTGTAATGATCATGCTGTTTAATCAGCTTCTTGATATGCCACACCTGTCAGGCGGATTGATTATCATGGCAAAGGAGAAATGCTCACCAACATGGATGTAAACCTATATGTGCTTTTTCTTTGAGAAATAAAATTTGTGCGCGTATGGAACATTTCTGGGATTTTTTATTTCAGCTCATGAAACCTGGAGACCAACACTTTACATGTTGTGTTTATATTTTTGTCCAGTGTAGTAAAAATTAGAAAAAAAGTTTCTGAAAAAGGAAATGTTTTTGATCTTGAAATAAAATGGGGGCGATTTGAAAGGGAAATATACTCATTTAAAATGCAAATGAAACAGATTCTGAGGAAAGGGAAAACATTTTGATGAGATGCAAGACATTGTAAGATGAAAACATAATTTGCACTCAAAGCTCTTTTTAATGCATACAATTAATTGCAAATAACTTAGCAATTTAATGGGGAATTATTTTATAAATTCCTCGGCTGTATTTTATTTACTGTAACCAAGTACTGATGTTCGTACCTTTGACCTGTTTAACTGCCAGTATCAAATGTCTACCAGTGTTGAATGTGATGGTTAAAGTTTGACGCCACACTGAGCCGAGGGAATACTGATAATGTATCTATGACACTGTGATTCTGTAGCCGCTGATGTTGTGTCTTCCTCCCAGCATCTCTGCCTGGTGTTTACAGTACATTTGGTACCCTCAGATTAGAATATAAAGGGGCATGTCTCTGCTAGACATCTTCTCTGCTTCTGTGCGGGAGGTATAACGCTGTTGCAACTTGTATTAAACTGAAATGATTATGATTGACTATATCCATGACTGCTCTTCTCTTTTGTTCACCTAAAAATCCCCTTTACAAAGTGATTCTTTACTTGACCAGCATAACTATGACAGGTTTAAAATCCATTTGGAGATGCACAATCGCGGTTTAGACTCATTATTCTTTGCTTATGCGGTGTGTAGCCTAAAACTACAAATACATACTGTACATAGGCAGAGGTCTATGACACCATCACAACAGCATGTCATTGTTCCTTTCAGCTCCAATGCAGAAAACAATTATACCGGGCTGAGGCCTTGGCTACTGTATCCAACACCTGCTCAAGGCCAAACAACCTCCTGTTTGTTGTCTGTTCACACAGATTCCGTCAGACAAGCTTCTCATAGCTTCTGCAAATGGTGCATGGTTGAAAGGAGTTCTGCTAAATATTTTCATCATGATGATCAGATAAGGTACGCATGAGAATACTTTAGTGGGAGAGCATACATGCTGACAGAGATAGAATCCAGTCAGTTTTATGTGTAGAACATTGCCATAATAAATAATGTCACTATCTTGTCTTCTTCTGTTGCAGAAGCATGAAAAGTCCATGAACTAGGAAGAAGTCACGAGAAACTAGATTCTTCAGTGTTCACAAATCCACTAAGGTCAGCTTAGCGCACATGTACACAAAAGTATTACTGGAATTTTTGTTCTGAAAGTTTTCTATTCGCAAGAACAGTCATCCAGGCAGGATACTTTGTTTCTTTGGGAGCGATGATGGGTGATTTAAAACAGGCAGGAACAGTGCATAGTTCAAGTGATTGATTGAAGATGTCCGTGAATACAGGGGACGGCTGGTCAGCACAGTGCTTTAGTGTGGCTGAGGAGACCCGGTCTGGACCTGCAGTTTTCCTACTGTTCTGTTTCTTAAAGATGTATGTAGTTCTGTCATTGAGCTCTTCTTGTTTATTAATGTTTTGTGTCAAACCCAGGAAGATAAAAATATATATATTTTTATAGAGACTGTCTCCCTGCTCTGGGATAAGAAGGGGTGGGGCGATGGGAATAGAAGTGGGTATGAGGGGGAAGGGTGGGTAGGAGGCAGATGGATTGAGGGGCAGGATGGCGTGAGGGGGGAATTACATGCTGACTACACTGGCCACGCGCATGCGTCTACGTGCGCCATCGCCCGCATGTTAATTTCGTCCATACACACCAGACACGATGATAACATGCAGGTTAAAATACCAAAATCAACTGTGAACCAACTATATAAATTTGGGGGCATGAAACACACATGAAACATTCATGGATATTTAGCTATCTAGCTGTTGCTAGCTAGGTTGCCTTGGGAGATAAACATTGGGTTGTTATTTTACCTGACATGCATATGTCCTCTTTTTAGCTTTTCCTTTGTAGAATTTTGACCTGAAATCATACAAAATCTTTAATTAATCTCACCTGGTTTGTCTTTCAATCATCCATGTGGGTTTGTATCTTCCTGATATCCAATAAGGAGGGGACTAACAGCATGTGGAGAACCAAGTTCTATTTTAGAGCTTGGCTACGCAGATCTGCGTTCACGCGAGCTGTGTTGGTGAAATGACTGAATAACGTGTGTGTAAATACATTTTGCAACATGCACTAAACATGGTCGGTGAGGTTTACATGTTAGAGTGGAGATTAGACAGAGACAGCAAACCCAGGGGACCTCTGACCAGGCGCCAGGCCAAACACAGGTCATATAAAAGTCATATACAGGCCCCTGTATCACACCTCTCTGACATGTACACACACAGGCCACTGGCTCCAGGACAAGGCTTCTAAGACAGGGGCTTCCTCCGAGTCTTTTGAGCACAGTAAGGTCATAAACAATGCAATACTCCAAGGAATGTCATAAATCCACAAAAATACAGTAAGTCATGGTAATGTTATGACTTTGCCAAGAGGACTGTTTTATCTGAAACACACTGCCATACAGTGTATCTGGGCAGACAAGCCAATGTTGATTAGCTGTAAACTCAATTGTGTCTTTGTTTTCAAAGTACAGTTTTTTTCTCTCTCTCTCTCTCTCGACAAAGAGCAAAAGTCAGTTTTAACATGAGTGATCTATTTGGGTGGTTGATTGGGTTACACTCACATGCAAACACAGCCTTTACCCTGGAGTGTGTAACGTAGAGTGGTGAGATCATGAGGGCCACATGAGCTCACCATCCAGCCCTGGGCCAATGTGAAGTTGTAAGTGTGTTGGTGTGGGGATAGATATGGTTTACTAGTGGCTCCTAGTAAACTATAAATAACTTGTTGACTGTCCTATAGGTTATAATTATGTTTCAATTGTCAAAATATTTGTGTACTTCTCTTATGACTTTAAAAATGTACAGCACCAGTCAAATGTTTGTACACACCTACTATTTCAAGGGTTTTTCTATATTTTTACTGTTTTCTACATTGTAGAATAATAGTGAAGACATCAAAACATATGGAATCATATAGTAACAAAAAAAGTGTTAAATCAAAATATATTTTATATTCCTCAAAGTAGCCACCCTTTGCCTTGATGACAGCTTTGCACACTCTTGGCATTCTCTCTACCAGTGTAACAGTATATCTTTAGTACGTCCCCTCGCCCCGACACGGGCGCGAACCAGGGACCCTCTGCACACATCAACAACTGACACCCACGAAGTGTCGTTACCCATCGCTCCACAAAAGCCACGACCCTTGCAGAGCAAGGGGCAACACTACTTCTAGGTTTCAGAGCAAGTGACGTAACTGATTGAAACGCTACTAGCGCGTACCCGCTAACTAGATAGCCATTTCACATCCGTTACACCAGCTTCACCTGGAATGCTTTTCCAACAGTCTTGAAGGAGTTCCCACATATGCTGAGCACTTGTTGGGTGCTTTTCCTTTATGTCCTGAATACAAAGGGTTATGTGTGGGGCAAATCCAACACATCACCATGAGGCCAAAGGAAAACCTAGTTCTACTTTCTACCAGACACTGGGAGATGAATTCCCCTTTAACCTTTTAGCTGGAAAATAACCTAAAACACAAGGCCAAATCTACACAGGAGTTGCTTACCAGTTACAGTTTTGACTTGAATCTGCTTGAAAATCTATAGCAAGACCTGAAAATGGTTGTTTAGCAATGATCAACAACCAATGTGACAGAGCATGAAGAATTTTCAAAAGAATACATTTTGCACAATCCAGGTGTGGAAAGCTCTTAGAGACTTAAACAGAAAGACTCACAGCTGTATTCGCTGCCAAATGTGACTCAGGGGTGTGAATACTTATGTAAATTATATATTTCTGCATTTCATTGTCTGAAATAAGTCTGAAAAACATGTTTTCACTTTGTCATTGTGGGGTAGTGTGTGTAGATGGTTGAGATAAATATATATATATTGAATCCATTTTGAATTCCGGCTGTAACACAACACAATGTGGAATAAGTCAAAGTGCATGAATACTTTCTGAAAGCACTGTATTTATTTTACCAGGCAGGTCAATTGAAACAATTATTTTAAACGTATTTACAAAAGCCTGGAAATTGAATCACGAATCAAATTGATGAGGGAAAAAATCATGAAAGAGAGAGAGATAGAGAACAAAGAGTAAGTGTGTGTGTGTGTGTGTTACGTACCACATGACCAATTTGTACAAGACCGATATTATTTCATCAACAACAGCTTAACATGTCAGTGTGGATGACAGACTGTTACATCACCCCAACATTAAAAAGCCATCGCTGTTCAATCTTCAGCCATCTATGACGTGGGGGACTGCCAGTAAAGGCCTTCTTTCTCTTTAACCATCCAACCATATTTATAGCAAATAAATAAACCAACCATTTACAGCGCTAGCTCCATCCAATCTTTCCTAGGTGGTCCTAGTAGCCACCCTCCACTCTGCAGTCTGCACAGCCATCAGTCCAATGAGTCCATCACTCTAACCCTTGGCTCTCCCTGCAAGCCCGGGCCTCCAGACACATCCTCTCACACAATCTACACTATGTATTCAAAAGTTCGTCAAATTTCTGCCCTGCTAGAGTTGCCCCAGTCAACTGTAAGTAATGTTATTGTGCAGTGGAAACGTCTAGAAGAAACAATCTCAGCCGCAAAGTGGCAGGCCACACAAGCACACCGAACGGGACCGGCAAGTGCTGAAGGCCGTAGTGCCAGAAAAATTGTCTGTCCTCGGTTGCAATACTGACTACCGAGTTACAAACTGCCTCTGGAAACAACGTCAGCATAAGAACTGTTAGCCAGGACCTTCAAGAAATAGGTTTCCATGGCCGAGCAGCCACGCACAAGCCTAAGATCACCATGCGCGATGCCAAGCATCGGCTGGAGTGGTGTAAAGCTTGCTACCGTTGGACTCCGTTGGAGCAGTGGAACATGTTCTCTGGAGAAATTAATCACGATTCACCATCCGGCAGTATGTGGACTAATTTAGGTTTGGCGGATGCCAGGAGAACGCTACCTGCCCCAATGCATAGTGCCAACTGTAAAGTTTGGTGGAGGAGGCATAATGGTCTGGGGCTGTTTTTCATGGTTCGGGCTAGGCACCTTAGTTCCAGTGAAGGGAAATCTTAACACTACGGAATACAATGACATTCCAGATGATTCTGTGCTTCCAACTTTGTGGCAACAGTTTGGGGAAGGCCCTTTCCTATTTCAGCATAAAAACACCCCGTCCACAAAGCGAGGTCCATACAGAAATGGTTTGGCAAGATCGGTGTGGAGTAACTTGACTGGCCTGCACAGAGCCCTGACCTCAACCTCATCGAACACCTTTGGGATGAAATGGAACACCGACTGCGAGCCAGGCATAATAGCCAAACATCAGTGGCCGACCTAACTAATGCCCGTGGCTGAATGGAAGCAAGTCCCCACAGCAATGTTCCAACATCTAGTGGAAAGCCTTCCCAGAAGAATGGAGCCTGTTATAGCAGCAAAGGGGGGGGGGGCAACTCCATTTTAATGCCCATGATTTTGGAATGAGATATTCGACAAGCAGGAGTCCACATACTTTTTGTCATGCAGTGTACTGGTACAAAGCTCACCACAATGGACAAATGATTGACAATGTTATAACAGACAAACAACCGGGGGGAGGGGGATGCCCAAATAATCAGTGTTTGGTAACCTCCCCTATTGCGGTTACCGGGCGCTGATTACAAAATCCAGCTGACGTAAACAAGGCATAATGTTGTATACAGAGGACATGTTAGACAACTTACAGTAGAGCTAAAGCCTTACTACAGGCCCATATGGGATTCATCATCAGCCCATTTAGGTCCCAGAAGGGATTATTAAGGGATTTACATAGAGAGATGGATCTGAAATCCCTTGACCTCATACTTCCTGTCTCATCTCACTGAAGATCAAATCCTTTCTCTCTCAGATTTGTGAAAAGATTGCTTCTACTCATCTCTGCCCTTTGAACTCTTTCATTCCAACATGAGACTTTCAGCACTATGGAATATACAGTTGGGTCCAAAACTATTGATACCATTCATAAAGATGAGCAAAAATTACTGTACAAAATAAATAATTCAAATACTAAGCTATATTGTATTATAACATTTTTGGGAAATTATATTATTTTTCTCTAATACAATTGCTCAGAGATAGATTATGTAATTATTTTTGGTCCAAAAAAAAGGTATGGGTCACAATTATTGACAACCGTTTTCAATACCTCACCTTGCAAGGATAACAGCAATGAGCCTTTTTATAAAATGTTTTATGAGTTGGAGAACACGTTGGGAGGGATTTTAGACCATTCCTCCATACAGAATCCTTCCAGATCCTTGATATCCTTTGTCTGCGCTTACGGACTGCGCTCTTCAATTCAAACCACAGGTTTTCAAATGGGTTTCAAGTCTAGAGACTGAGATGACCATTGCAAACTGTTGATTCTATGGCCAAATAACAATTTCTTTGTGGATTTTGATGTGTGCTTGGGGTTATTGTCTTGCTGGAAGAATCACTTGCAGCCAAGTTTCAGCCTCCTGACAGAGAACCAGGTTTTTGGCAAAAATGTGCTGGTACTGGGTTGGTTCATGATGTCATTAACCTTAACAAGCGCTCCAGGACCAGTGGAAGCAAAATAGCCCCATAACATTAAAGATTCACCACCATATTTTACAGTAGGCATGGCGTTCCTTTCTGCTGATGTATGTGGACAAAGAAATCTGTTTTCATTCCACTGTATATGCAACCATGGTGTACAGTACAGTACAGATATCAACAGAGAGATATTCAAATCAACACAAACAGGTAAAATAGGTAAAATATTACGTTTCTGCTTCACAAACTAGAACATGGCTCTTCACACTGCATGAGCTACCATCTATTGTGCATGACGCGCACACACACACACACGTCATATTGTTTCCTTTTACCATGAAGTCATTGTTTTCAACACTCCTGAAACCTGCTTGGCTGGTCCCCCGCATTTTTATTTTATTTTAGGACTGAGAAGATTTTGAACTTGATGTTTCACATTGTGACCGTTCAAAATGAGAAAGCATTTTGCCAGAGTTCTGCTTCCCCCTCACATTCTCTCCCACTAAAACTCTCAGAGCTTTCAGGAGAGTGGGCAGAAAGGCCTTCCTCATACCAAGGCTGTGTGTGTGTGTGTGTGTGTGTGTGTGTGTGTGTGTGTGTGTGTGTGTGTGTGTGTGTGTGTGTGTGTGTGTGTGTGTGTGTGTGTGCAGATTCATGAGAACTAGCTGAGTTTGTGTGGGCTAACCTGCCTTCCTGAACACTATGCCTTGCATGTATGAGGGTATATTCTGAGTGGTCCTCTGGAGCATTACGCAAACTCTGTGTCATTCTTTGACTGACTGTGTAGTTTTACAAGGGGAAATTAATGTTTGAGACTAAAATGTCTGAGTATACGAGCTACTGAAAAGAGAATGTGGTTGTGCTAGTGGGAGTACGTTATGTACTTTGTATCCATATGGATAGACAGTGAGAGACAGAGAGAGACAGAGAGGCAATCATGTCAGGACATGTGGAGGGCTGCCCACCAATACACAATCATAGCGTCTCTCAGCCCTCACACACAAATGGACAACAGTTGATTTCATAACACTTGTTCTGAGAGGGCCAGAGAGGAGGCGGGGGAGTCAAAAAGAACAAGGCCTGCCTTGTGTGGGTGATGTGATGAGCACAAAAATATAAAAATAAACCTGATCAACACAATCTTACACTGGCCAGCATCACAGACCGGCTCAGACTCAATGCATTATTTCACACACAATATACAAGTGTACATCACTCTCATATGCAATACAGTTAGTGTAAGATCCTTATGGGCAATGCAGCAAACAAAAGATCAGGTTGAATAGTGACGAAATTTAGCTTTTACAAATGGGCCGGCCACCCGTGGATAATGATTAATTTATGGTCCCTGTGACATGATGCTGCACGGATAGCTGGCAGGGTTGGGACTTGTGTTGATGGTAAGTGGATCGGCTTCTGGCCTGCCTGGGCTTTGCCTTGATGTGCTGGATCAATAATTCAGTGTAGTGGAACACAAGAGCTGTGGTTGACTAACTGCTCCCTCCCTCTCTCTCTGTCCTCAGCCTCTATGACACGGCTCTCTCAGGTTACTTCCTGTTACCTAAGATGGTTTGTCTCCCGAGGTCACGACCTGTTGCTTCCATAAAGTGTATGTCGACCTGTGTGTGCATTTTGGGAGAGTGTGTATGTGTGTGCGTGCGCGTGTTGTATAAACTGCTGGAATTATTCTATTTAAGGAAACCACCCAGGCTAAGTTGAAGTTTCAACATGTAAAACATTGACATCAGGGTGTGGGACTGTACTCTAGATATTTTCCATGTGAATGGCAGTTCTCTGAATGCTTTCAACTTTGTAAACAGTTGACTGAGCTGGCTGTAAAATCACCAGTCACATGCACACAGTCTCAATAACAAATACCCAATGATCTCTCATTATCTGTCTATCAGTGCTCACAGTTTTCCACAGGGAAGCCTAAAGCCATGAAGATCCACTGCTAGTCACGGTCTGTCCTGTGCAGGTAGAGGGATTAGACAAAAGTCTTCTTAATGCTATATCATTTAGGCACTCCTTCAGCTCTATAGGGGCTTGCTCTGGGCAAGTTATTAAATCAAGGCATTAAACAACTTTTTTTGTGGTAAATCCATTTGAATTCAATTACCTTTTGAAAGCAACCCTTTTGATTGGAACAAAACCTTCCATACATATTTGCCCATTGTAGAAGTGCTACGAAAGTGACTTTTTGGACCTGAATGCCAAACATTCAAGAGATAAAAGCGCTCAAAGTTTACACCTTTTGCATACTCCACCATAGCATGAGACAACCATGTCTTCATCACTGGAAAAGAGAAACCTTTGAGATTTATATTATTTTTAAAGCTTACAAAACAGGTTAGTCAAACTTTTTATAATTTCTTGAAAAAAAGATTGATGCTAAATTATCTAAAAACAGGTCAACTCTGATTCTGTGGTAGCTAAGACCCTATTTTACATAATCTGAGCTTTTTGTGTTGTGCCCACCATCGGTTGAGACACAACATGAACTCAGGGTGGGTGTCATGTTGTTTAAAACAAAAGAGATTCTGTCAAAACGGGATTGAATTCAAATGGATTTACCCTGTTTTAAACAAAGAGATATTATTACCGTGTTGCTTAAAACTAAGTTCAAAGTTTAAACTTACTCTTATGACTAAGAGTATTGGGCAAGGTGTTCTCAGCTCCTAATGACGTGGTCATTATATTTGACATGAGAGACATAGTGTATTTTATTCCTTTAAATCACCCATTGTACTTCCCCCGGTCACATTGTCAAGTGTATTATTAAAGTCAGACTCAGAGTATCAATCAGAGGTCAGTGACTAAGGTCTGGTAGCTTAATAACTGGATCAGCGTTCTGATAAACACACAACCAACCAGAGACAGATGAAATCAAATAAAATGGTATTGGTCACATACACTTACTTAGCAGATGTCATTGTGGGTGTAGAAAAACACATTACTATCCCGCTCCTGCATTGGCTGGAGTGAAAAGATGGTGAATGGTTCAGATTGGCCTAGAGATCTGTATGGCTCTGGTTCAGAATGGGTATCTGGGGCCCACCAGTCTCCAGTAGTGCCAAAGCAGCCAGTACCAGGCTACCAGGCCAGGTGCCTGAGTACAGAACAATATGATGTTCAAAGGTTCAACTAATCCTCACAGCCCTGTCACATTCCACAGCCCTGCCCAGGACCACTACCTAACTACAGCTGGAGCACAGTCTGCTACTGGTGGTGTATTCTCTATTGTACCACTGGTACCCTGTACCACTGTGCCTCCTAGCTGGCACACCATCAGAGACCCACAGAAACTCCAATCCAATAGATAGGATATTTCTGGGTTCTACACCAACTAAACAAACTATGGGTATAAAAACTGTTTACTGGATATTAACTTTTTCCCTGGCCAGAACGATGCACAATGTGGCAGCTTCGTGTGGGGTTCAGTTTGTTTTCAGTTCAATTGTGTAGCCGGGCTTTTAAAGTAGATACTTTTCAAGTAAACATGCAGACAGTCGTGCTAATGACTTTTTATGAAGTGTTAACCTGGACCAGGAAGAGAAGAGAAACTGGGGACATAGGAAGGATTTAACTAAGGACAGAGGAAGGATCTACCTCGCCTGTGTGTCATCACAAACAATCCAGGATGTGACAAGGTGTGTCTAAAGGAAATCCAGACATTTCCAGAGCACTTGACCGTACTACCATAGCAAAACCTCAGAGGAAATGATTGCACTCCGAGGCCTTGACCCTTAGCTTAATGTAACCTTGTTCCTCATGATCACTCTATGCTCCCCAATTATGACGTGACAAGTATTTAAGTCCTACTGGATGACCGGCGAACTAAGTGACGCGTGTCACAGTTCCACATTGAGTAGCCAAAGCTGAAAATGACCTATGGCCAACCTCTAGAATCACACCAGATCCATCTGCATACAAACACACACGCATAAGTCCTTCATGCATCTGAATATGGCCAACGTTACCCTCTGTGTTTACATCATGTAGAGATGGTCACCTCATGGCTGGGTTCAGCCAAGGCTTCCGTGCCATCGTTGTGCCACACAGATAAGGGCTAACTCGCGCTGTTAAGCCCCTTATGAATCGACCACGTTGTTCTCCTTTGTTTTGGTCAGTAAACCAACCCAAACTGACCTACGCACATTCATTCAGCTACTTTGCTCCCACTGAACAATCGATGGCTGCCACAAACTATTTTCCATTAGTGAAACACCACAGAATATAGCATTAGTATTAACATAACCAAGGACAGTACATGGCAAACAGAAAGCACAGACAAAACGTGCATCACTCCTAGAGGGAGAGAACATTCTTAAGAGCATTTCTCATTCCTTCTCTAAATGAGTGACAATGATGCATAGATTTGAGGAAGGCTTTGTACCCACAGATGACACAGGGTCAAAGATCTGACCTTCTCTAGGTCTCTAGGCTAAGCGTTTCTCTTACAAAGGCTAATGCAAATAATTTCATCCATACAAATATTTCTACAAAATGTGCTGATATTTAATGGATACTTCAGTTACACTAGATACACATGTAGTGTAAATATACACTACTTGACCAAACGTATGTGGACACCTGCTCGTCAAACATCTCATTCCAAAATCATGGGCATTAATGTGGAGTTCTGTCCCCCCTTTGCTGCAATAACAGCCTCCACTCTTCTGGGAAGGCTTTCCACCAGATGTTGGAACATTGGATGCAAGTCCCCGCAGCATTCAGCCACAAGAGCATTAGTGAGGTCAGACACTGATGTTGGGCGATTAGGTCTGGCTTGCAGTCGGTGTTCCAATTCATCCCAAACGTTTTCGATGGGATTGAGGTCAGGGCTTTCAGTCATGTTCTTCCACACCGATCTCGACAAACCATTTCTGTATGGACCTCACTTTGTGCATGGGGGCATTGTCATGCGGAAACAAGAAAGGTCCTTCCCCAAACTGTTGCCACAAAGTTGGAAGCACAGAATTGTCTAGAATGCCATTGTATGCTGTAGCGCTAAGATTTCCCTTCACTGGAACTAATGGGCCTAGACCGAACTATGAAAAACAGCCCCAGACTATTTTTCCTCCTCCAACAAACTTTAGTTGGCACTATGCATTGGGGCAGGTAGCGTTCTCCTGGCATCCGCCAAACCCAGATTCATCCGTCAGACTGCCAGATGGTGAAGCTTGATTCATCACTCCAGAGAACGCGTTTCCACTGCTCCAGAGTCCAATGGCGGTGAGCTCTACACCACTCCAGCCGACGCTTGGCATTGCGCTTGGTGATCTTAGCCTTGCGTGCGGCTGCTCGGCCATTTCATGAAGCTCCCGAGGAACAGTTATTGTGCTGACCTTGTTCCAGAGGCAGTATGAAACTCGGTAGTGAGTACTGCAACCGAGGACAGACAATTTTTATGCACTACGGCCTTCAGCACTCGGTGGTCCCGTTCTGTGAGCTTGTGTGGCCTACCACCTCGCGGCTGAGCCGTTGTTGCGCCTAGACGTTTCCACCTCACAATAACAGCACTTACAGTTGACCGGGGCAGCTCTAGCAGGGCAGAAATTTGACGAATTTACTTATTTCGGTGCCACGTTGAAAGTCACTGAGCTCTTCAGTGAGGCCATTCTACAGCCAATGTTTGTCTATGGAGTTTGCATGACTGTGCTTGATTTTATACACTTGTGAGCAACGGCTGTGGCTGAAATAGCCAAATCTACGAATTTGAATGAGTGTCCACATACTTTTGTACATATAAATATATAAATACAGTATGTGAATTATAATAATGTAAACTTAATCTGTCTTACCTGTTTATCAAGTACTGTATCAACTGCACCCCTACTGAACATCAACTCTACTGTATTCACAAGCTCCCTATTAGAGAGCCTCCTGTACTGAAGACTCACAATGCCTGTTCTGTTGTCTGATATTAATAACTGATTTATGATCTGTCCTCCTCGTTTGGGTGGCAGTAGCACAGTTCCTGATATTCCCTGCTCCTGGGTAGAGTAACTGAGTGCCAACAAATTCACGGCAATGCATCAAGCCCCCGCCTACCGTTAGGACCCCTATGTCCCCCGCCTACCCTTAGGTCCCCTATGTGCCCTGCCTACCCTTAGGTCCCCAATGTTCACCGCCTACCCTTATATCTCATATGTCTTCTCTTATGTCCCCCACAAGCAAAATAAATGTACATGTGTGGAACACAGCAGAGTGTAGGAGTTGATCACCACACTCAAAACTCAAAACAGTCAATCAAGTGAAATAATTGGCCAGTCATGTTATTATCCTGTAATTCCCATAACATGTCTATAATGACATGTACATTACATTTTTTACTGTACAATCTATTTCCTTCAACTTCGGGTGTAACTAGGTAGAAAAGGAACTCATGATTTCAACACAAGTTTAGACCTACTTTATCACTGTGACTGGCTTGGCACAACCTAAGTTTAGGTTAGATCATTAGACAAGCCATATTTCACGTAAACATATTCTATGTAAACTAAGCCCCTAAAAAATGTGAAGAACCTGCCACGCTGATGGATAATATAGCAATGTAAAATTATGGGGTGCACAGATATAGGATTAAAGCAATGCAATCACATTCAACAAGAGCTTTTCTCCAATTATTTTCTTTCAAGGGAGGGAAACGTGTTAAAGTTACTAGAAGTAACAACTCAAAAACAATCCATCTCACTGGTCTCAAATTAACTGGTCCGTTATTGAATTGACAACAAGAGAATTGCTGGAGCCAGTCAATTTGACAACAAGAGATGGTCTGTCTTTTGTTGACCAATAAGAAGGCTCCCCCATTAGAATTATATTTTGAGTGGGCCCAATAATATTTTGGGGGAAAAATGTGAGGAATTGAGTGCAAAAGAAGAAGGAAAGTAGTAAGTATGCTGTTAGGAGCTTATGGTTGGACTAGAAGAGTGTATTACTTACTACATCGATTCAGTAAGCTATTCATATGCATCTTGTCGGGGTGAACGGGACAGGGTGCACAGTCAGTCCCACAGTGTGCGTAACCCAAGCAAAACCAGCAGAAGTTAGTGCCTTTGTCCAGCAGCTGAGAGAGACCAGACCACACACACACACAATGAACACAAAGCCCACACAGACAGGGACAAATGTGATTAGACATGCAAACAAGTGTCACTGCCACACCACATAACGCACATGAAACATTCCACACTCATGGTGATAAAACTATTACTGCAAGGGACAGGTTTGAATTTTCACTTTCAGTAGGCTACTTGTGTAGTTTGGATGATATAGGGACATAACAAGAGAGCACCTGTTCCATGTTGCAGTGCTTACCAGTGGAGGCTCCTCAGAGGAGGAAGGGGAGGACCATCCTCCTCTGTGAATTTCAGAAGAAAAAATGAATAGTGAAACATTAAAAAAGTTATAATTTTTAGATAAAACTATACTAAATATATTCACATGTAACGAAATAATTGATTGGAACACACTGTTCGGCAATGAAGGTCTACAGTACAGTAGCCTCAGCAGCACTCAGTAAGGTAGCACCATTGTGTAGCCGGAGGACAGCTAGCTTCCGTCCTCCTCTGGGTACATTGACTTCAATACAAAACCTAGGAAGCTCATGGTTCTCACCCCCTTCCATAGACTTACACAGTAATTATGACAACTTCTGAAGGATGTACTCCAACCTATCAGAGCTCTTGTAGCATGAACTAACGTTGTTCACCCAATCAAAGGATCAGAAAATTAATCTAGTACTGAAAGCATAAGCTACAGCTAGCTAGCAATGCAGTGCATAAAATGTGGTGAGTAGATGCCTCAAAGAGAAAGACAATAGTTGAATAGTTTTGAAAAAATTAATTTCTTCCAAAATTAAGGAGAAGCAGGAGAGAGCTACCTATTTTAGCTTACTCAAACACAAGGCTCAAACAGAGAGGGATGATATGTTAGCTAGCTGGCTATGTCTATCCAACATTGGAACTCTTCCAAGTCAAGGTAAGCTTTTGATTTTATAAATGTATTGCCACCTGGGCCCATCGGTGTAACTGCACGCTGCTGACAGTACACTGTACTGCATGATTGTAGCGGGATTACTAACTTGTTAGTTCTAGTAGCTATGTTGACTATGACATGGCAACAATGTTGGCTGTGTGTAGCGGGTCATGATATAAAGGTTTGGCTTGGAAAGATTTTTCGCCTGGTCACAGACATCTGATGTGTTGAGTCGACAAGCGAAGGGAAAAGGTGAGGAAGAGAGCACGTAGATAGATGCGAGAAGGAATTATATATACAACGAGCTGTTTGTATGTGGCTGCTATGAAAGTAAACTGTGTTTGCTTGTGATCAGTGGTGTATTCATTGTGCCGATTCTGTTGAAAAAAAAGTTTCTTCAACCGAAACCAACTGAACAGAACGGGGATAAACATACCTGAATTTGTCCAATAGAGACTCTTGTTTGAAACTGTTAGAGTAATGATTACAACCTAGATCAGCTAGAGATGAAGGAAATGGTGTGCAAAGCGGTATTGAATGTGTCACTGTCTGTCACCTTGATTACTCAAATCTCTTGACCTGTTGTTGTAAAAAAAAGTTACGTTATAAACTTTCATTCATAGGCTAGATTGTAGCAACCTCAGTGGGTACAGGGAAAATTCTAGTATCATGTAGTAGCCTAAACCTGTCGATGTTACATTGAGCTGGGTCCCTTACAAACAAAGTTAGCAGTTTTGAAACTGCAGTAACTTCAGTCAACTGTGGTATTTTGGACACAGTGATTGCAGAATGACTGCAGAATAACTGCAGTGTAATGCAGTTGAACTGCAGTTATACTGCACTGTAACTGCAGTTACAATGCAAAATTACTGCAATAAAAAAAGTTTTAATTTTGGACACAGTATTTGCAGCATACTGCAGTTAAACTGCACTCTAACTGTAGTTATATTGCAATCAGACTGCAATCTTTTTTGTAAGGGATATAAATGACAGTCATCCAATATGCTGTAATAGAAATAAGACCATGTTCATAAAAAAAATGTGTCATCCTCCTTTACCTTAAACTGCAGGAACCACCACTGGCACTTACTCATGTATGATCAAGTTACAGGTATTTTAAGGTTCAGACTAGTTATTAAGCCCTACTTGCCATTAAAAAAGTAATATATTTTAGGATGTGTAAGTGTATGCCAAGGATATAATAAACTGTTGCATGATACTGCATAAGATTTCTACTTTTATTGGGATATGATATCATTCTAAAGTTGACCTATCATTCTGAGGTGTACCCTAGTTTGTGTCTTGTATGTTCCACCACATGTAAATTCTTCACATGATTCCCATTTGGACGTCGGCTACTGTGAAAGCAGAGCAGCGGGGGGAAATATATTGGAACTGAGCTAAAATATAAAAAGTTGCAAGTGTGTGTGCGTTCAAAGCGTAAAACAAATAATGTTAACAGGTGATATTTGTAAACTATAGGCTTTAATTGATGGCTACAAAATAGCCACTGTCAAGTTTTACATGTATATGCTACTTACTGCGGCGAACTGTTGTGTAGACAAGCGTTTTCTTCAATGAACTTCCTCGGCTGCGTAGTAGATTCAAATATATATTTCCCATAGAAAATGTAATGACTAGATTGGCGCGAGCGCCGCAACACTTTAAATGTTACTGCGTTCATGCGGGTCTCGACCAAACAGAGCAATCAATGCGTCAGTCTCAATCTGTCACCGTCAGTCTCAGTTGTTTTGCAGAAACTGAACCCAAACAGGTTGACGAAATGCATGCCGTATCTGTTGCCTTGGGAACACCCTGCAATTACAGGGCTCACTGCGCTTCAACCTGTCACTCCGTAAAAAGTGAGACCGATGAAACTGTTGCCTAGTGGCTCTCTTTCCCTCCCACACACCACACCAACCACAACACAGACAGCTGCCACTGTCGCAATGAGAAACGTTTATATTCTGAAGAACCGTTTGTTCTCTTAACATTTTCACGTATGTATAGCAAGTCTAGATGTCCTCCCAAAATGTTGATCTGAATATCATATTATAATAAATTAACGACTCTTAATTTATTACAGAACACGAAAATCCCTATTCCCTACATGAAATACATTTACCATAGACGTTCAACAAGTTTGCTTGAAGCTGGTTTGTACAAATCTGATAATACATTCACCTATTAGGCTTATCTTGATTAATAACAAGTATTATTCAGCTATAGGCATTTTTTTTTAACCAAGGCAGTGAATGTGCAGAGTGCATCCTGTATCATGAAATGGGGTAGGATGCACTCTGGTGGTCATTTTTGTGTAAAGTAAAAGTTGATGTAGCTACATAAAATTTGGCCATTACCAATGTATACACATCTTTGGGCATTACACCTATAAAGGGCCGAAAAAACAAGTGCACAATACGCTTCTGCAAAAAAATACTCAACAATAATGTGACAGAGACAGGACACACATTGCAGAAAGGCAACTGTAATTTATTCAAATAAAGAACTGGATGCAAGATGAATAGAATAATTCATTATGAGCTCCCGTTTTGTGAGAAGCTCTGTCATGCTATGACAATTCAATGGTATGTTTACAGTATGTTGGCATGCATTTGGGTAGAGGCCACAACGTCTCACTACAATTAATGACATTATACCATAGTACATTGTGTGATATGGACAGTAAAGGTAATCCTAGCCATTTCTATAAGATAGGGCACAGATTGTGATGAAACAAAAAGCGAAGATTAAATATATGTATAAATACAAACATCATACAGCATTCTGGGGGTAGAATTTTATTTAACCCTGTAGTCAAAACCAACCTCTTCTTCGATATGTTGTTCTAGGAGAAGGGAGCACTTTCATGTGGAGGGATGATAAAATATGGTTTGTCTTCAACATTTTCAACAGTTTAACTTAAACCCATGATGGTGGGTTATATCAGAACATATTTTTTACTATACATTTTGACAGAAAGAGAAAAGAGAACACTTCAACTGATGTAGCGTTTTAATCGTGAGCAGGGGCGCAACCTTCACTGGGACAAGTCCCCCCCACATTCTGAATTTGCATTTTTGTCCCCCCCAGTTTTATCATTGGAATGTGATACAAAACGAGGCAACGGTGCAGTCTGCTGTGCTTTAGGACCATGCGGATGCCTCCGAGCAGTTGGGTAGACCATTTGGAGTGTTTATCCCTGGATTTTAAAAAAATAAAAAAGTTATGTAATCCCCACTTCTAAAACCAAAGTTACACCCCTGATTGTGAATCATGACTGTGTTAATCCAAATTTTCTTTTTATTTGGACTGATCTTATAATTTTCATCAGTATCTTATCCATAATTTAAATGTTAGATTATTTTCAAAAGGGCCCCCCCTGAACATTTGACAAGATGGTTAGATCGCTATCTCACAAACAGGTACTTTTATACTACAGTTCCTTCAGAAAGTATTCACACCACTTTACTTTTTACACATTTTGTTGTGTTACAGCCTGAATTTAAAATTGATTAAATTGCAGTTTTTGGTCACTGTCCTACACCCAATTATCCATAATGTCAATGTGGAATTATGTTATTCAAAATTTTTACAAATACATTTAAAATGAAAAGCTGAAATGTTTTGAGTCAATAAGTATTCAACCCCTTTGTTATGGTAAGCCTAAAGTTCACGAGTAACAATTAGCTTAACAAGTCAGTCAAAATAAGTTGCATGGACTCATACTGTGTGCAATAATAGTGTTTAACATGATTTTTAATAACTACCTAATCTCTATACCCCACACATACAATTATCTGTAAGGTCACTCAGTCGAGCAGTGAATTTCAAACAAAAATTCAACCACAAAGACCAGGGAGATTTTCCAATGCCTTGTAAAGAGCACCTATTGGTAGATTGGTAAAAAAATAAAAAGCTAACATTGAATATCCCTTTAGGCATGGTGAAGTTATTAATTACACTTTAGATGGTGTATCCATACACCCAGTCACCACAAAGATACAGGTGTCCTTCTTAACTCAGTTGCAGGATAGGAAGGAAATCGCTCAGGGATTTCACCATGAGACCAATGGTGACTTTAAAACAGAGTTTAATGGCTGTGATAGGAGAAAACGGAGGATGGATCAACAACATAGTAGTTACTCCACAATACTAACCTAATTGACAGAGTGATAAGAAGGAAGCATATACCGAATAAAAAACATTCCAAAACATGCATCCTGTTTGCAACAAGGCACTAAAGTTATCCTGCAAAAAAATGGCAAAGCAATTACATTTTTGCCTTGACTACAAAGTGTTATGTTTTGGGAAAATACAATACAAAACATTACAGAGTAACACTCTCCATATTTTCAAACATAGTGGTGGCTGCATTATGTCATGGGTATGTTTGTAATCGTTAAGGACGGGAGTTTTTCAGCATAAAAAAGAAATCTAGCTAAGCACAGGCAAAATCCTAGAGGAAAACCTGGTTCAGTCTGCCTTCCACCAGACACTGGGAGATAAATTCACCTTTCAGCAGGACAATAACCTAAAACACAAGGCCAAATCAACCCTGGAGCTGCTTATCAAGAAGACAGTGAATTTTTACAGTTGTGACTTAGACCTGCTTGAAAATCTATGGTAAAACATGAAAATGGTTGTCTAGCAATGATCAACAACCTATATGACAGAGCTTGAACATTTTTGTAAAGAATAATGGGCCAATACTACAATCCAGGTGTGCAAAGCTCTTAAATGCTTACCCAGAAGTTGAAATCACTGCAAAAGGTGATTCTAACATGCATTGACTGAAGGGTGTGAATACTTATGTAAATGAGCTATTTCTGTACTTCATTTTCAATACATTTGCTTACATTTTATGTGTAAATGGGTGAGAAAAAAACAATTTAATTCATTTTTAATTCCAGCTGTATCACAACAAAATGTGGAACAAGTCAAGAGGTATGAATACTTTCTGAAGACACTGTAAGTGGTCAGCTATACAGAGACCTCCTCACTCAGATACCATCTAACAACATAGCATACATGACAGGCTGACTGAGGGTCCAACATTGCAACAGAGTGCATAGTAAGTCTTAAAAAACACAACATACAATTCAGTGTTTTCACAAACAGCAGTGACATGCAAGAAAATTACACTTTGGTGCTGAAATAATCACTATGTGGAAGCATTCATTGTTGAATTAATGTTGTTTCAATCATATCTTATGGAATCATAAACATGTTCAGTGACTGAAGTGATCTGTACACCAACATTGTCTAACTATATGCAAAAAGGGCAAGAGGTTAAAAACACATGCCACTAGAGAACTGGTTTATTCGACCACTTTGGGCTCATCTAAAAATTGAGAAAAAGCGGAGAATTTAAAAAGATTGCACTCTACTGGCAATGTCGAAGTTCTACCATCTCGTTTGTATCTTACCATATCTGATGACAACTTTATCCATGTCAAACTAATTCCAACATTTCCATAAGAGATATGTCATGCATAGATTGTACAAGAGGTCTGCAGCTGCACTAGGCTATATGCTTGGTATTAAAATGTATTTGTAAGAGCCAGTAATTGATACAATTTCACAATGACATTGCCATTCACTTGTTTAAAAGGTGTTTGTTTCTCTATGAATGCTATTACTTAACAAAATATGATAACCATTTTCTTTTTGGTGTTCTGAAAATGAGATCTGTAAATCTATTACCATAAAAAAGAAACAAACGTGATTTTGAGTTCAGCTTCAACACTGTATCACCCCCTTTGCTAAACACATATATTAAAAACATTTACTTTCATTACGTTTTTAAAAGCTCTTTACCAGTTGTAGTAACTGGGAGACATTTTACAATGAATCATTAGTGAAGACTTAATAAATAAAACAAATAGATTGTGCAGCAACAACTAATTCTATTAAATGTGCAACTTATGTCGCTTCTACAATGTTTGCATTGAGAAATCAACAGACACACATGCATACTATGAATGTAGTAAACATTATTCATCTCAATAAACCTCTCCTATACAGGTTTCCACTGAAAACATGAATCTTCCTAAACTGTCCACATTGATGAGTGGTACAGACAACCATAAATAGTCAAGTACTCTGCTCTGCTGAAATGTGGGGGCCAGGAGTCACCCTTTGAAATGTACAACCATCCACAAACACCCCCTCCCTCCCTCCTGCCCCCATACCACTGCAGTAAACGTGAGAGCCTTTTCAAATGGTGGAGAGTGTGGAGAAACACAGGTACCTAGGCTAACAGACCTGTACATCAGAGGCCTGAGACAGAGCATGCTATGCCTAGAAACATGAGCATGCATTACAGACAAGGGGTTAGTGAGTGACAATGAGGGAGCTTCCCCCAGAAGGGTGTCCAGGCTCCAGTCACGTCTCTATACAAGTCCTGGAGCTCTTCCAACAGTCCCGTCCACCTAAAAAAAAAAAAAACATTGGTGGCTGCCACAGCATAAAGCAGTGAGTGAAGCGTGGGCTTGAGGGCGGACTGCAAGTCGAGTCGCTAGCATGCCCCAACCCTCGCGCTTAAAAACCACACAGCATCAGGAAAGAGCCTCATCCTCTCCCACGAAGGGCAGGTCCATACTTCTCATGCCCTCCATGCTCTCTTGTTTCCTAGGAAACAGATCGGAGGAGCAGAATTCAATACAGCCATCAGTGCTAAGTACCTGTGTCAATTCTATCACTGCAGAGATGGTTAGTTAACCTCAGTTTAACTGGGAAACTCAGTGGAACCATTTACTTGGATTTCTAATCCTATTGAGTAATTGACTAATCCTACATAACTGGAGAGAGCAAGCAGAGGGAACTTAGCAAGCTGTTAGTCAAACATTCAGGTAAAATACACACACACAAAAAAACATGAAAGTAGTTCAATGGTATGTCTTTGGGCGAGGGAGGAGGCTATTGTTGTGCTGCATGCAGAGGAATCAGAAACCCATGTATTTTTATTTTTACCAGATACTTTAGACAAATTTAATTCAGGGTTTTCACAGGCAAAGTGTTTAGGCTACAATTCTGTAGTGCTTGGCCAAGGATTGAGTCAGGCTGGTTGACCTTGATCATGTTATGAAGTTCATTACAATCAGAGTTTAGATAATGAGATTCTAAGTTGACGGTTTGTGCTCATTGCTGTACAGTACACACTTGGCCAAAAACACCTACATTTGCGCTCGGTAGTAGGCAACCCCACTTCATAACAGATACTAGCAGCAAGAGGTTCCCAGACATGGCTTCAAGTACCCCTGTGTATTGACTAGAATTATTTAATAGACTCCATGTTAAACTGTTACACAGGAGCACTTGACAAACTAACACCATTCATGCCTATGCACTTAAGTGTGTTTCATATTACTTAAATAGTACTGAGATAGATAGGCAGGCAAGGCCGTGGCAGGCCCATAGTCCTTTACCTTCTTTGGTTACTATGAATGTAGCAGTATCTCACATTGGCCGTTCTCCCTTTGCTGGTGGGCAGGAGAGGGTGGAGACAGATTAAGAGGCTGCCACAGCAAGTGCCGGCAAGCATATCATTGGTCGCGCAGGGAGAGAAGAAATCTTAACACCCTTTATGTAACATCCTACTTTTATTGAATGAGAATCAAAAGGAGCATCATTTTGCAAGATCAGATTAGTTAGGAATGTTGCCCATGTACAAAAAAGCCCGTAGCAGAGCTTCTCCAGAGTTATATGAAGCTACATGACATTTATTAAAAACCTTCAACTGCTTTTCAGAGTTAGGGGGAATTCCATTTCAATTCCAGTCTATTCAAGAAGTACATTGAAATTCCAATTCTCTTCAATGCTTTTCAATGAGGAACATTTGGAATTGGAATTTGGTTTACTTCCTGAATAGACAGGATTGAAATGGAATTGACCCCAACCCTGCTGCTTTTAGAGTTGCAGAATTCTGGTAACTTTCCCCAAATTCCAAGGTTTTGCAGAAAATCCAGAATCTTCCAACTAGGATTTCTGGAAAAACAGGGAATTTGGGGAAAGTTAACAGAATTTTGCAACCCTAACTGCTTTTAAAATACTTTTCATCCACTGCCAAGAGAGCAGTGTGAAAGGCCTAAGAGGGGGACTTACGTCAGCATGTGTCCCGGTTCAGACAGACTGGTGCCTCTGTCCTCGGTCCTCTGACGGCTCCAGTCAAAGGGGTTCCCAAAGGAGCGCTTCCTCAGCATGGTCCTCACCAGGATCTACAGACACAGACATCAGTGATCTGACCACACAACTCTGAGGGATATTGTATTGTGTCAGTGGCTTTGTAGGGGGACAACATCAGATTTCAGACTGTATTATGTCGTGGGCTTTTTGAAAGGGCTATACCATAGAGTTAAGAATGAATCACATCACAGGGTGGCTATGAGCAGATCATTTATGTCCATAGTCCTACTTTCACTTTTCTTGGTTATAGTTCAAACAAAGTATTTTATTAGTTAGATATTTAGCAACGCTTCATATCAAGTTGCACTCATGCCATAATAACTCTATAACTTCTTTGGTAACAACAGTTTAATTACCGAACTGTACAACAGTAAGGTAGATGAAATAATCAAAGAGCTAAAAGGAAACTGAACATACTAAACCAATAATTGAACATTCGTAACAAGGTATCTTTTGTGAACTGCAAAGTATGACCTCATGTCCCAGGACAGCAAGAAACTGCCTGCTGTAAAATGAGCCTGAGTGTGAGTTCTGAGCCATTAATCCAGTGCTATCATGTTTAATCTAGTGTTAAAGGCAGGGCAGTGTGGCCTGTGTGTGTCCTCCTCCCACCACTCACCACAGTGGCCAGACTGGGGATGTGTTTGACAGAGTTCTCCACCTCCTCCTCGGTCACCTCAATCAGCATGCAGCAGTTATCATCCTCCAGAGGGAGGGGTTCAGCTCCGTGCCTCGTCACCCACGGGTGCACCTGGGAGGAGCAGAGACAATCTCAACATCATGTAAGCACACACATACACACAAATGTATTAATCCAGAATAAATTAATGGATTTCTGAAACATTGCTTGAGATTACTTACTTCGACACACACACACACACACACACACACACACACACACACACACACACACACACACACACACACACACACACACACACACACACACACACACACACACACACACACACACACACACACACACACACAATAAACATATTTAGAAAATCACAAAGAAGCAAACCTTAATCTGTGGTATTGATATCCTGCTCTCTGGATTCTTGTCCAGCATCTTCAGTAGCAGATCTTTCAGATCGTCAGATATGTCTGCACTGTAGGGCCACAACAAGAGGAGGACTTATGCTTATGGTTATCTATTTGGAATGGATCATATTACTCCCAGTAGAGTTGAATGGAGTACTCACTGCTCTGGCAGCTCCACTGGCTGGGTCTTGATCTTCTGATGAAGACTAAGGATGCGTTCATCCATAAAGGGACACTGTTGATGTGAGTAAAATTACAGTCAACTCAGTTGTCAAAAGTGAACATGTGAGGTGAACAATGATGTATCAAAATGTAAACGTTAAACTGTTCAGTATCAGTGTTAAACCTGACCTTGCATTATGCGATGTGGATTGTGAGGTTATATGTACATCACAGTTAAGGAAAGAGGTTAGAGGTTTACCACTCCAAACACGAAACAATAGAGCGTCACTCCCATGGCCCAAATATCCAATGCCTACAAGAAGAAACAGAAATTGACTTAAACCCATATCATTAAATTGTCCCATACGAGTTGCCCTATGGGAATTCCAGAGGAAAATATTTAATTTCCAAAGAGCCTTCCAGGGGGTGACATTCACCTTGCCAGAGAAGTTCTTCCTGGTCTCGGAGAGGGTCTCTGGGGCAAGGAAGGCGGGCGTGCCCACCGTGCTGGTCAGAAGGGCGTCTGCCCCCTCAAACTGGTTACTGACCCCAAAGTCAGCGATCTTAATATGACCGTCCTCCCCAACTAGGAGGTTCGAGGGCTTGATGTCCCGGTGGATGATCCTCTGGTAATGCACTGTAAAACCACAACAACACATGTAACCGGTGTCACTGTGCTGCTAACAGTATCGCTTCCTTCACTGTCCCTGTCCATGGCTCGAACTAGTTACTCTCTGCTCGCAAACACCTGTAAACGCCTGATTGACAGCATACTAACCATTTGTGCCACTGAAAAGGATCCGATTTAATGCCGCAATTAGCAACATTTCAAGCTATGGGTGAGTTTATTTTGTACGATCTCAATCTGTTACACACACGCCTTAGTATAATACATCCTGATCATACAGGAACATAACGATTCTTACCTTGTCTGTTAGTGAAGGGAGGTTGACTAAGTAGTATAAGGGAGAGGGAGAGAGGTTTTGAGTGCTGCTTCTAGTGCCCATACAGCGCATCTCCCTCCCTCCACATCTCTGTCTGTACTGCTCTGGTAGAATACAGAGCTAGTGGTAAGTCTTGGGGTGCGTCCCAAACGGACCAATTTTCCCTATATAGCGCACTACTTTGACCAGAGCACCATAGGCTCTGGTCAAAAGAAAATGTAATGTAAAGTCTCTGGTCAAAAGTAGTGCACTTATAGGGAATATGATCCTCTTTGAGTGCAATAATGCCTCTAAAAGCCACTGAGATGATGTGCGTCGGGGAAAGGAGGCAGTGGGCGTCTAAAGAGAGGTAGAGAACAGACAGTTCTGAGATTAGAGAAGAGAACCCACTCACAGAACTCAATCCCCCTGAGCAGGTCTTGGAAGTAGAACCGTGCCTGGTCTTCATTCAGCGGCTTGTCCGTGGGCATCTCCTCCATCACAGCCCTACGCAGGTAAACATACCCACAGACAGACACACACAAACACAGAGAGAGCGTTACAGTAGGGCACTGTAAAATCTGCGATGCAGAGAACGCGGACGGAATCACGCTATCCAGACATTAAAACGGAATTCAACAATGTTAAAAACATTTATTGAGTATACTAGAGAAACAACTAAATGTATTGAACATGAAATCAACTAAATGTATTGAACATGAAAACTGGGAAAAACTGAAACCTAGAAAGAGAACTGAATTTTGGGAATCAGTCAACAAAAAAAATACAGATTTTATAGGGCCCTATGTCAGTGCTTCAGAGATTGGGCTCATTCCAGCTTGTAATGATTACAGTAAAAAAATGTAACTTACCCCTGTTTGACAAGCTCAAACACTGTGAACAGAACAAAGATGCCATCATTACTACAACATCATCATCAACAACGCTATTTATAATAGCTTCGGGAAATAATTTAACTTGTGTGTAGGTCTGATTAGGACGTGAGTGGGACGTGTGTGTGTGTGCGCACATGCGGATTGCCAGGCAGAGAGAGAATCAGGCCAATCTTACCCATGTACAGATGGTCCTCACCAGGGTCATCCAGAACCTGGCAGGAGAAGAAAGCAGGTGAGAGGAACACTACTAGCAGTCTGTGGTAAACACAAGTAAACTTGCAATCACTGACAGGGTCGAGGACACAGTGCAGACTACGCAGTCTCAATGGTATTGTATTATGTATTGGCAGTACACAAAGAGCTTGAGTTAAGAGGACCAACGCCATCCAAATTGCAGAGCCTCACCTCTACCAGTTTCACTACATTGGGATGGTCCAGCTTTTTCAGGATGGCAATCTCCTGGTAGACCCGTTCCAGGGGTCCTTTGGGCTGAGGGAGGCCTTCAGGGGCTGCTTTGGCGCCGCGGGGTGGCGGTCTCCCTGCAGGTGGACAGGAGCAAAGAGAGTGTAGTGGCCTTGTTAGTCTACAGCAGCAGAATCCCAAAGTAGTGTACTACCTAGTAGAGCTGGACGATATGGACAAAAAGTCATATTGTGATAAATGTAACTACACTGAACCAAAATATAAAACGCAACATGAAACAATTTCAAAGATTTTACATTTACAGTTCATATAACAAAATCAGTAAATTTAAATAAATTCATTAGGCCCTAATTTATGGATTTCCCAGATATGCATCAGTTGGTCAGACACCTTAAAAAAAAGAAGGGGCGTA
Organism: Salvelinus fontinalis; assembly: GCF_029448725.1. NCBI lineage: Eukaryota > Metazoa > Chordata > Actinopteri > Salmoniformes > Salmonidae > Salvelinus > Salvelinus fontinalis. The sequence goes on from NC_074685.1 coordinate 18,556,530, forward strand.
GATCAGAAAACCAGTCAGTATCTGGTGTGACCACCATTTGCTTTATGCAGCGTGACACATCTTCGCATGGAGTTGATCAGGCTGTTGATTGTGGTCTGTGTAATGTTGTACCACTCTTCAATGGCTGTGTGAAGTTGCTGCATATTGTCGGGAACTGAAACACACTGTCATACACGTCGATCCAGGGCATCCCAAATGGGCTCAATGGGTGACATGTCTGGTGAGTATGCAGGCCTTGGAAGAACTGGGACATTTTCAGCTTCCAGGAATTGTGTACAAATCCTTGCGACATGGGCAGTGCATTATAACGCTGAAACATGAGGGGGTGGCAGCGGATGAATGGCACGACAATGGGCCTCAGGATCTCGTCACAGTATCTATGTGCATTCAAATAGCCATAGATATAATGCAATTGTGTTTGTTGTCCGTATCTTATGCCTGCCCATACCATAACCCCACCCCCATCATGGGGTACTTTGTTCATATCAGCAAACCGCTTGCTCACACGATGCCATACATGTTGTCTGCCATCTGCCCGGTACAGCTGAAACCGGGATTCATCTGTGAAGAGCACACTTCTCCAGCGTGCCAGTAGCCATCAAAGGTGAGCATTTGCCCAGTAAAGTCAGTTTACGATGCTGATCTGCAGTCAGGTCAAGAACCTGGTGAGGACAATATACACACAGATGAGTTTCCCTGAGAAGGTTTCTGACAGTTTGTGCCTGGGTCGTTGGTCTCAGACGATCCCACAGGGGAAGAATCCAGATGTGGAGGTCCTGGGCTGGCATGGTTACACATGGTCTGCGATTGTGAGGCCGGTTGGATGTACTGCCAAATTCTCTAAAAGTACGTTGGAGACGGCTTATGGTACCTCTTTGTGCATACTGCACTATAGGCTATATTATTCACCATTTGAGGACGTGGGAACTCAAAACCCTTAGCAAGAATGCTAACTCTAAATATGATATTTTTGCTATATAGCCATGTAGGCTAATTCATGAATCTATCAGTAAATGTAGGCTAATGACCAACAAAAACTTTCCAGCGCTAGGCCTAGACTACTTGATGAACAACAAGATCTCATGGTTTTACCAATTTGACTTCGGATTCTGATGTTTATCCACATTTCTCCAAACGTAAAATTTCTAAGTTGCTTAAACGTCAAATTTCAAAGTGTTTTTGACACCCTAGGTTGATTCTGCAGCTCTGTATCTTTCCAGGCAGATACTTTAAAAGCAGGAATCAACATAATGCATAGGTTTTAGAACAATCTACATGAACGTTGTGTAGCAAAATCACAGAAAACTACTCACGTACGGAAAATGCTTCGGTAAGAGGAAGGCTATGTTGGTAATTTTGTGTTTATTGTCCAAGAACTAGGCTATGTACTCCCTGATGGATTGCCTATCTGCCCTAGGCTCTGTACTTACGTGGGAAACCTGCCTGCCTCATCAGCCTCTTCTTGGACAGCACTTTCATTGCCTGGAGGAGGGGAGGAGAGAGAAAGAGAGGGAGGGAGGAGGAGAGAAGTCTGACATCAAAGTATGGAGAGAGGTACAGTAAAAAGAAGTGTAGTTACATACTTCTCTGGATAGAGGAAGGAGTAGATGTGAAACATTACCCTACTTTTACACAATACAAGAAACACATTACAGAACTACAGAACAACCAATTGCCTCTGTTATGCTTCACATACTGTCACATCTCATAGCGATAGAGTTGTCATGATAACAGTATCGCGATACTACAATACTGGATTTTACATGGCAAAAAGGTAGACACAAAGCAAACTAAACTTTTTGGTCCTTTAAAAAACCTACTGTATGTAACATATTGTGTAAAATAGCATGGAAAATAATCATGTGATCTGCGTGAAAACATAAGGCTGCTTGTTTCTAACAGTAGGGCTGTTTTCCTCAAGAAGATTTGGGCCGCTTCATGTTTTGTTTCTTTGCCACGATACCTCTGAGTATGGTGATAATGGTATTGTGACAACACTACAGAGCGATCAGTCCAAATGATGACAGTGCGCGCGTGCGTGCGTGCGTGCGTGTACAGTGACCAGCAGGACTCACATAGTAGGTGTTGTCATCTTCATTGTAGGCCAGCTTGACAACACCATATGAGCCCTTGTCAGAGAACAGGAGAACAGTTAGACAGAGTGTGACATTCAGCAGCTGTCAATCATCCACACAAATAAAAACTACAAACACGGATGCACGCACACACAGAATAGCTATCCCAAGTTGACCCATCGGAAATGTATGGACTGAGTACTCTCAATGAGGAGCAGCTTCAAAAATCAACAGTCCAATTCAAATCTACCCACCCACATCTTAGATTTGTGCCTAATTAGTGCAACACAATCTAGTTTGTCTATCAAGCTTCTCTACCCACCCACATATACAGAGCTTAGCCAAATTAGTTGGAAAGTCTATTCCTTCACACACACACACGTGCAGGTCCCAGCTGGGAGAACAGATTGGAGCTACAGCAGGAAGCCCATCCCAGACTAGAGATGAGGTGATAGCAGGACACAACTCTCTCCAACTCCATCCTGACAGGCTCCCATTGTCTACTACTCCACACAGAACAGAACAGACCCACTCAGCGCCATGCGAGAGGACAGAAGACTAGGGCTATTTATACCAGCCTCTCATGCTCCTCTAACTCTCCCTGGGCCGGGGATTTTCAGGGAATTTGAAATGAGGACAAGGCTGGCAAGGAGAACTGAGAATGATGGCAACTGCCCCTTAATGATCCTCCATCTTTTAACATGCACAGTGGGAAATAGATAGAGGAATGGGGACTTCAAAATAAAATCAAAACGGATAGAAATGAGGACTCTTGTATTCCAACAGCCACTAAGAACAGTTTGCAGTTCTCCCAGGGTCCGTTCGGTGAGTTGAAACAGGAGAACGGCAAGATGACAGTAATCTGAAAGTGATTGAGAGAGGACATCGGTTCTGTGTGTGAATCCATGATAAAAAATGACAGATAATCTGATTTATATCTCGAGGGACAATCAAGGCAGAACAACATGGTTATGGACGGAATTGCAGAATCTCCACATGAGACCTGGAGGGCGTCGGAGGACAAAGTGAGGGAAATGATCTCTGAGAAATTGAAGATGGACAACAGGAAGATTAAGGTGGAGCGCGCCCACAGGAATGTTAAACCCACCACCGGCCAAGGTGATAGGCCCAGGCTGATAGTGGTAAAGTTCCTGAGGTTCAAGGACAAGGTAGCTGTTCTGGAAAGAGCCAAGAACTTGAAAGGAATGTATATCTTCCTCATTGAGGACTATCCTGAAGCTGTGCACCAGAAGAGGAAAGAACTGATCCCAGCCATGAAAGCTGCCAGAGCCCGTGGGGACATTGCTTACATCCGCTACGACAGGCTCATTGTCCAACCTCCCTCCCAGAAGCCTGGAAGGGATGAGAGAGCCAAGCCTATGGGTTCATAGCTTCAACCCCGCAGCACGTGCACGTGCACGTACCCACCCACCCACAGATTAATGGACTGCTGAATGTACATTTTTTCTCTTGCTTTGTCTGCTCTTTTCAGTATTATGTCTATATCCGATAAGCTACACAGGAAAGGGCTGAAAATAGCCCATATTAATATATGTAGCCTTAGCAATATTGTTCATTAAATCAATAACTAGCTAACATCAGATAACCTTCATATGTTAGCCATTTCTGAGAATCACTTGGATAATTCATTTGATGATACAGCAGTAGCAATACAAGGATATAACATTTATAGAAGAGACAGAAATGCTTATGGGGGAGGTGTTGCTGTATATTTTCAGAGCCATATCCCTGTAATGCTTAGAGAAGATCTTATGTCAAGTGTTATTGAAGTGTTGTGGTTGCAGGTTCACTTGGCACATCTAAAGCCTTTTCTTTTGGGGTGTTGCTATAGGCCACCAAGTGCTAACAGTCAGTATCTAAATAATATGTGGGAAATGCTTGATACTGTACAGTATGTGATGCAAACAGAGAGGTCTACTTTCTTGGGAATGATGGAAAAAAACTTGAGTACTTTAAATGAAATTATGGGCAGAAAGACACATTCAACTCCATCTTTCATCAAATCAGATGGCTTATTCATCACAAAACCATTTGATGTTGCCAATTATTTTAATGATTACCTTATTGGCAAAGTGGGCAAACTTAGGCAGGAAATGCCAACAACGAACAGTGAGCCACCACATTCATGCATAAAAAAACAAATAATGAAAGAAAACCATTGCAAGTTTGAATTTTGTAAAGTTAGTGTGGGAAAGGTGGGAAAATGATGGTTATCGATCAATAATGACAAACCTCCTGGCATTGACAACTTAGATGGAAAGCTACTGAGGATGGTAGCTGACTCTATAGCCACTCCTATTGGACATAACTTTAATCTGAGCCTAGAGGAAAGTCTTTGTCCTCAGGCCTGGACAGAAGCCAAAGTAATTCCACTACTTTAATGGTTTAATGGACTTTAATGGTCTTTTCACAATTCCCAAACCAGAACAAATTCAAGAAAGCGTACAGTATTATATAGAGCCCTTATTGCATGGAATTTCATTCCATCTCATATTGCTCAAATAAACAGCAAACCTGGTTTCACAAAACAGATAAAGCAACACCTCATGGCACAACGCCTCTCCCCTATTTGACCTAGATAGTTTGTGTGTATGCATTGATATGTAGGCTACGTGTGCCATTTTAAAAAATGTATGTAGTTCTGTTCTTGAGCTGTTCTTGTCTATTGATGATCTGTATTATGTCATTCTGTATTATGTTTCATGTTTTGTGTGGAACCCAGGAAGAGTAGCTACTGCTTTTACAACAGCTAATGGGGATCCTAATAAAATACTAAATACCAAAAAATACCAATACCAACAGATAGTCTGGTTCCTTGAGTATACAGCATATTGCACTTCCACTTTAAATGTGTACCTTCAGTATGGCAATTTCAATGAATTCTATTGTGTAGTTTCTGTGTTTTAATGTTTTATGTACCGTCTTTTTAAGCACATGACCAAATGAATTTCCCCCTGGTGGTATAATAAAGTTGATCTGAATCTGAAGTGCTTTGAAGAGCGACGACAGTACCTTTCCGATTTCATCTTTGAGCTTGTACTGGTTGAGCTGCACGCAGTCCTTTGAGAGAGAGAAAAAAAAGAAATTGGCTGACTAATGCATTTTTCTTGGTCTGCAACAATCATCACATTAAGTATAGCATTAGCAGAACCAACAATCCATGTAAAAGCAATGTGCTGACCAACACAACCTTCATTATGGACAACCTTGGAAAACAAACTACCAAAAGTCAGCATGACTAAACATACAAAATTGAAGTCTGTACAAACCATCAGTAATGGGATCTGCTGGTTTATATCGAGTCAAGTATATAAGTGTTCAAGAAGCAGGGTAACAACCTAGCTAGAGACCATAGGGTGCAATTTGGGATACAGATCATCTCTACATGGAGTCTACTAGACTATGCTTCTGAGATCTAATGGGGAGTGAGCTGGCATCTAATGAGACCAAGGACCTTACCTTCATATAGAATCAACCTTTATACCAGTATGCTGCTTCATTTACCACTGGGGACAAATGCACATGTTCAGCTGATGTGTGTTCATAGAATTTGGCTAATACAAAAATGGTGTTTTATTAAAAACACCAAGTGGGAGGGTAAAAGGCCGTAGCCTACCTGCAGGTCAGTGATGGAGACGCGGTGAGACTCTACGGTGGGTCTACGGGGCAGCCGGGGGGAGGAGTGGGGCGAGGTGATGGGCGAGTAGGGAAGCGAGGGGTAGATGAAGCGGCCGTTGAGCCCTGGGGAGCCGCAGGGAGACGAGGCCGTCTGGGAGCGCTCCTGCAGGGACAGCTTCCTGTCCGACAAGTTTAGTCTTCCCCGGTGCTCCTGGGGCCTGGGGAACAGGGCCACGGGGCGGCCCACAGCGTGGGACAGCTGGTCACAGGAGGGGGTTCTGAAGAGGGGTGCGCCAGGCTCAGGGGTCTCGGAGCTGTCCATGTCCTCCCCCTCCTCACCCCCCTTGGGCTCGTACTCGGTCACCACAATGAGGGACTCCATGTAGTCTGGGACAGGGTGGGAGTGAGGGTTCATCGTTGGGGCAAGGCCGCTGCACAGCAGGGGCTGTGTGTGAGTGTGTGTGGGCAGGGGGGCATGGCCACAGGGCGACGGCGCCTCAGCAGAGGGCCAGGAGGAAACACACGGAAACATTACGTAGACTGTCCCCAGAGCCTATTGGCCACTGCTCCATCAGTGGTCTACCTCAGGAGAGCAGACAGCTAAGAGAAAACACACAATAAAATGATATTTCACCTTTCAACACAGAGAACTTTAGGGATGAAAAAAATATATATAATAATGTCTGAAATTTAGTCTATCAGTTACAACACAGGTCTGTCGACAGACATAGAGCCTAGGTCCTGACTTTGTTCATGGGCAAAATAGCAAGATGAGCCAGACCCCCCTGGAATTCCAACCTGCAACAACTTTTTAGCTCTTTCAACTCAAAACATGTTGAGGTGCCAACAAACAAATCCTAGGAAAATGATGCTAACACAGAGCAAGTTCATAACTTGAGAACCAATCAACCAACACCTGTATGGACTTATGCTAGGCTACGACATTACTAGCATACAGTTTCTCCATGTGCTAACAACTCCAAATATGTCTGGAATCAGAAACAACATCTCTGAACAGTTGGACTCATTCAAGCCTCCATAAGGGGTTTGGTTATCTATTCTAGCCAACCAAGGTTGTTAACCTCTATCTCAAGTACCCCCCCTACTTTGATCTCAGATGGTTGACGAGGCAGAGCTCAACACCTATTTCCACTCGCATGAGATGCTAATGGACACAGTCCGTGGTTGAGATATTCACAGACACTCCAGAGTTACATAATAACACATTTTCTTGTCAAGTCGGCTGAAATGGAGTCCAAAGACAACTTACTTCCTTGTTCCTAGAGATCTGAGGCTGAAACCATTACACTACACTGATTCCTCATTACACTGGATCGCTGAAGAAGCAGCTTCCAGGCCTAGAAACAAACAGATGCTACTCTGCTCCAGGTGCCACTTGCTCTTATCATAACAAAAGTCACATGATCTGACCTGGGGGGGTTCAATCTGAGGACACCACTCACACAGGGCCATCTATAGCAGAGGAGTATTCTCAACATCATTATTAACAGATCAACCCTGTCACTGATCTATAGCCCGAGACCAGATAAGCCCCTGTGAATGGCAAGAGGAATCTCCTCTCTCAAGCAGACTATAGCTGATGTGACTACTGTAATATTTATGCAGTGGGCTCAATGGGATTGACGACTAAACATCTGGGAACCCATTAGCCCTATTTCAAATATACTTGACCAAAGAGTTGTTGCAAACACTTGGCAAGTTTGGTATCATGATGTTAACTTGGTGCCTATGACGTATCGATATGGTCTGTTGACAATTGAATGGGAAGTAATTTGCATTAAATGTCAACGTAATTCTGCAAGCCCACAATTCGGTACCCAGGTGGCTCATTCCGAGGAAGATGCTTATAACCTGTACATGCACACACCAACACACAAAACAGAGAACCATGCAAGGTTCACATTCACAACAGCTTACAGAAAACGAGCAAACGTTACTGCTGTACAGGATATGTTACATTGCTAACGTTCTAGTTAATAGCTAGTTTGCTAACCCTAAAGAAGATTGCAATTTAAAATAGTTTGGCTATAGTTTAGGGTATGTATTGCTAAATAAGGTCATGGTTTAGCTAATTGCATATTTATGTAAGCGATATTAAAACGTTACATTTTCAATACACCTTGACAGATTTCCAACGTATCGTCGTATTTGGTTGTAGAGCTAACGTTAGCTAGCCAACTTAGTTAGCTTCACGAGACAGAAATATGTTGGGGGAAAAGCGACGCTCGCGCTTCACAAAAACAATCCTTCGACCCCTAACGTGATGGGTGGTAGAAATACTTACTAGCTAATCGTTGCACAAAAACTTACCTTGTCATACAGTGCAACTGTCACCGTTAATGGTGTGCCGCGCACTAGCCACTTGAGGTATGAAGTATCGCTGATGTTGCTGGTTAGCTACATAGAGAAACAGAACGGGGGTATTGTGATAGTTAGCAAAATTCCTGTTGGACCAATGCAGACACCGTGTGGCCGGTGGGTGAAATGCTGTGGGGTGATGGACCCTCTCAAACAAACGGTTGTATTATTTCCTCCTGAAGTCACAAAAGAAAATAGCTTTTCGGAGCATAACCGAAACAAACTTGCCATGGAATTGCCCTTTCTTGGCATAGGCGAATATAGCCTTGATTTCTGGCTCCAGTGTGGTACAAAAACGACATGACCAAAAGTATGTCGACAACTGGTCGAGCATCTCATGGAAACCCATTTCATGAAGCTCCCGATGAACAGTTATTGTACCGACGTTACTTCGAGGCAGGTTGTTACTCGGTAGTCAGTGTTGCAACCGAGGACAATTGATTTTTACACTGCTTCAGCACTCGCGTTCTGAGCAGTTGCTGCTCCTAGACGTTTCCACCTCACAATAACAGCACTTACAGTTGACCTGAGCAGCAAGTCACCGAGCTCTTCAGTAAGGCCAATTCTACTGCCAATGTTTGTCTAAGGAGATTGCATGGCTGTGTTCAATTCTATAAACCTGTCATTAACAGGTGTGGCTGAAATAGCCAAATCCACTAATTTGAAGGGGTGTCCACATACTTTTTGTGTATGTGTGTAATATATATAACATACACACGTAAGAGTAATTTTACAACCCAGATAGCTAGGTAAAGGGTGGTCAAATATGAAAGTTCTTCAAAAAGTAATTGCATGCCACAGCCATAGACATTAAGGGTCATATCACAATCACCCAATAAGAGACCAAAAGGCACTTCAAATAGAAGTTAGCAGACAGGGGAACTGACAATTTATTACAAATATACATTTATATATATAAAAAAAAAATACAATGTCAAAAACATGTGTCCGTCTTGCAAAATGTAAAAGTCTGGCTAAAGAAAAAGTGTTCTCTTAAGAAAAAAATATTAAAAACACTACCATGCAATCTTTTTTAATTAACCATTGTAGATACTATCGCCTCTTCTGGAAAATGGTTCCTCTCCCAATTCCTCCGCCACGACCCCGTCCTCTTGCAGCCACTGCAGAAAATACAGTTAAATAAGAACAGAAGTTACCAGAGATAAAAATATTAAGTTACTACTCATAGTCGAGTGAAAATTAGTGTTATTGACCCTCAACAATTTCCCATACTGGTATATGTAGAAGCAGTGGCACTCACCCTGGGCTTTGAGAATGGCTGCCTTCCCCCTTCCTGCTCCGGTGCCCTGGTTCTTGTTTTTCATGCTCTTTAACATAGGAGCATTCTTTAACATGTCCGGTAAAATCAGGAAGCGAATCTTGCTGCCACGGATGTAGACCTGCTCTAGTTGGGCTACACGGCCATCCCGATGAGTCACAGTGATATTGGACATCTGAAAGGAAGAGGTAAGAGTTAATATACTTTCTACACACAATTCTGTAAAGGGGACAAACAAATCCCTCACATAATAATAAAATAACTATTGCCGGAACCCTAAAGGCAGCCAGATGACACACCTGGCAGTTCATGTTGTCCTCAGCCTCAATGAGCTTGCCTCTGTACACTTCACCAGTGTTGGTCTCACAGGTCACAATGTGACCCTCTGCTTCATGCAGAATCTTGATGGGCACGCCAATGGACATATTTGCAGAGGTCCTGTAGAAACAATGAGACAAGGTTTAGATTGACAGTGTCTCCAGAGATAGAAAACTATTTGTACCTTATTACGGGTCGGCAGGTAGCCTAGCGGTTAGAGCATTGGGCCAGAACCCAGGTAGCCTACTATCTCAAAGACTAGTTGATAAAATGTTCATAAGAAAGAAGTGAAATGCAAATAGAATGTTTCACAATGATGTCATTAGGCAGAGCAGGCAACAGATGGCACACAGACAGCAGAGCTGGAGACAGACTGGCAGAGACAGGGAGTCTCAGGTAAGTTTGTTGAGTCTTTGTTTGGCAACATTATGAAAGGTTCTTTCTTTTTTTGACTTGTAAAATAGGGACATAATTGGAAAATGCCATGGATACCCCCACCCCCACCCTCAACTTAAACTGGTGACTGAACTAAAATTTGTTTAAGGCAATGGTATTGCTGTTGTGATTGTTAGTTTTGGGTACTGGTAGTTATGAGTATGGCAAACACCTTATTTATTTTCTAGGAGACAGACTGAGTCAATGAGGGCGGTGAAAGAGAAAGAGCCAGGGAGAGAGACTTCAGAGGACAGTGTCACAGCCACGGCAGGACCAGGTGTCAACCTTGTTGCCAGCAGCACCAGTATAGGGGACAGTGGCACAGCATTGTCCAGTTATCTCAGTGATGGTACAAAACCATATCAGCCACACCCACAATTTATAAACCACAAACTCTTGCCAACTGAGTGTTGACGTTTCGAGATGGTTTTGCGATTTCCCCTGGCTACATTATAATCCATCAATAAAAGGAGTGTTGTGTTTTCACTGTAGCCAAGGGTTTTCAAGCCAGCCATCTTTTGGCCAAAGAGCAGATGCTGCCTTCATAAGTACAGGATTAGGAACTGGAGAAAAGCCATTAAAATGCACAGCACATCAAAACTGCCAACCCACCGCCACTTTGTAACTGTAACAGCACACCAGCTAAATCTAACCAGTGCCCAGTTATCCAGCACGTGGGGTAAACAGCAGGAATGACAAAAGCTACCTTGCACTATGAGAAAGCAACGACATTGATTGAATCCATTGAGACACACCCAAGACGATTTGCTGGCAAAGCAGTGGATCACTATAGGGCAGATTTTTTAAAAGTGTTGGATGGTGTGGGGGTTCAGTTTGGCGACCGTTTTGACCAGGACAGTCTAAACGTCCTGCAAAAGTTGGAAAGAGCGCTTCTCACAGGGGAGTTGGGTGAGTCTCTAGATCAGTACCCTGAGCTGAAAATAGATTCTCTTTCAGTGCAGTTGCCTCTTTCGCATCAAATAACCCTGTAGCAGCAGTGGAGAGGCAGCAGAGGTCTTCAGGAGGCTTCCAGTGGAGGTGCGGGGGTTGGTTGACCAAATTGAGGTGCTGATCAGAATTTTGTCTGAAATGTACATAAAGACAGACTGGACAGTCTTGAGGGAAAATATCTGCCAGCAATGTTGGATCCATTGAAAACCCGCAAACATATGTTCGGTTCTTTTGTTCAGTAGTGTGTATAGCAGTGGTTCTCAACCTTTTTTGGGTACTGGAACCCCTGCATATTTTGAGGCAAGGCAGGCAAGGTTTTGAGCGGTCCTCAGGGACCTCCACCCCCTCTATATTATATGTAAAGGTACTGGAATCCTTGTGCTGCTGAATACCTTCATTACACTTTTTTTATTTCACGGACCCCTTGCAATTACACCAGGGACCCCTGTTTGAGAACCCCTGGTGTATAGTATGACATTTGTTATTTTGTTTAGTAGTTTTTAGTACATGACAGTACACGTACTAATTATTTATTTTATTTTAAATTGCATACTTTGTGTGACATACTTGTCCATAGCTGTTTGGAGAGTTGAGACGCTGACTGAACAACTAAGTATTTCTGAAGGATATTTTGGTTGATTTGTTTGGGTTAGTCATTGAAGTAGTTCTCGCTTTTAGAACTGTACTTATTCTGAGTGTTTTGTTCTTGTAAAGATGTTGTAATAGACTCAGGCCAGTGGCACATTTAATGACTATATAAATGAATCAGAAAAAGTTACATAAAAAGGTCAGTTCAGTGCGGAGACCAACTTTGTGATGGTTCTCAATGGAGATTCTTTGAGATGAGATCGCACCATGTTCATTGTATTTATGAAAACTGCACCCATAGTGCCACCTACTGGCATTTTTTGGTATTGCTGGTTGTAAATACAAATGGCTGCATACATACTGGACTGATAAGGAAGACTGCTACGAACTTTTATTATTAGTAGTATTATAATGATACAAGTTGGGACAACCCTTCAGTTAACTACTGTACCTATCAATTATCCAGTAGTGGTAATTATGGTTCCTCAATATACATTTAACATATTACAACGTAGGCTGTATTACAGCACTACTTTTGGTGTCCCCCTCAGGAATTGCTCTTGAGAAAATTTCATGTAATTGTCCCCTCCAAAGTTGACATCAGATTTTCGCCCCTGGTGGTGGTCACAGTAATCTGAATTTCTACTTGGCCATGGAGTTCAGTTTCTTTGTCACCTCTGCTTGCTGGTTTAGGCCTGGGTTGCAATTGTATTAACATTATGTGATTGAGCCTGCGCATAACTTTCACCGTGGCCTAAATTGAAAACAAACATGTTCAATTCTACTGGAAAGTGCGTATCAAGGTTAATCGCTACCGCCACAATTGAGCCAGGTGAATAAGAAAAATGTTCAATTCAAAACATTGTCACATACGTTACACCGGATAGGCGCTGTGAAATGTGTTGTTTTACAGGGTCAGCCATCGTAGTTACGGCGCCCTTGGAGCAAATGCAGGTTAAGTGTCTTGCACACATCGACAGAATTTTCAAATTGTAGATTCGGGTATTTGAACAATCGACCTTTCGTCACTGTGTTAACGCTCTAACCGCATTGTTACCTGCCTCCCAAACATATTTAAACTGCAAAATGTAGTTAGCTAGGTAGCTACATAGCTAGCTTACTCAACTGTGGCCGGGGATATCTACTTTAGCTAACTGGCAAGGATGGGTGTGTTGGTTTGGGCTCGCTGGATAGTATAAGCAATCTAGCAACTTACTTAAAATGTAGCATTGTTTTTACCTTAATTTGAAGTTGTTCTTTGTTGATTTCCGCGGTCTTCCAACTTTCAAGCTTCTACAACGTGCGACCAATGAATCAACGGAGAGAGTATTTCGTGCGTTTTACGACTACCCAGAATGCAACTGGAGAAAGGTAGAACTTCCGGTTAAAACATAAAGCGATGCCACATGTGACTTGTTGTTTTCCTCGATATATGATTATATATCTTACGTTTGCTAAAGAAGTTGAGGCTCCCCCACTTTTTTAGATGGAGACGACCCCTTTGTAATATGAACGTGTTTAGATAAATTAAACATACAGACAATCTGACAGGCCATTTCCTCTTGATTCCACTAGTCACAGACAGAAGGGGAAACCCAGGCTCGTCACAGGAACATAGGATCCGTTTACGTTTTCTCACCACCAAATATGGTCATGAGAGGAAGTCCAGTGGCGGGTAGTGGGAGAGGATGGAACTAAGTGAAACTGGGCCGATATTCTGATCATTTTCTCATCGATGAAACATCTGATCTCAAAACTTTTTATGTTTCCAAAACTAAAATCTGTTACAAACAGAGTGCACTAAGTTTGATAGACTTTGACGGTTTTTAGAAGGAGTGTAAGGTCAAATTGAGTTTGCGCTTACTTCAAAAAAGGCGTTCCCTAACGGCAATATGCAAATATATGATACAACGCGCCGTTAGGATATCTCGAGTTTGGCTTTGCCCACCTTGCTTGTTCTACCCACAATGCTTAATTTGCTCCCACTGTAAACGACACAGATGAACTATCTTGGGTTAGTTATATATATCTTTGCTACAGTACTTTAAGATCCTATAGTACACTGATACTGACAGTAAGAAGCAGTATTGAGTTGATGCATTGCTTAGAATAAATCACAGTAGCCTACTTCATCCAGTGGCAGCCAGTGTCATGGCAATGTAAAGAAGCTGATAATACAAATGGGCTTCTTTTATAGGAACATGTCCTGCCTCTCACTAAATATTAGAAAGCAGATTATTCAGTTGATGTTCCTAAACCGTCAGATGCAGTTTATCATAGCGCACGCACTGCGCTTTATTATGGGCAACAATTGTAGTACTCATCACTGCATTCTCTACCAGAAAGTTGGTTGGCCTTCTTTGATGTCAAATAGGTTGATACATTGCTATATTTTTATTTATAAAGCCATTTTACAAAAAGTCCCACTGTACCTAACATCCAGGGTTGGGGAGTAAGAGATTACCAAAAAAAACAGTAACTGTAATCCGTTACATTACCAGCAAAAATATTGTAATCAGATTACAGATGCTTTTGAAAAACTAGATGATTACTTCAAAGACTACTTTTAAATTCAGAAAGGATGTTTGCAACAAAACATCTTTGACACTTCACTGTTTTCTCAATGACATTCAAATCAGCATTGAAAAAAGGCGCAAGTTTAAGTTTGTTCCACCTGAGCGAGTCTGACCACAAGTCAGAGACCACTATGATGGCACACCAAATGTGTTTGATGGATCGCGGGAAAAAAGCAGGAATAGGCTTTTGTAGGCTACAGTCCAAGCTATGTCTTCCAATGGTGCGACTGCTGTCAGCATCCAAAGATGATCCAACTTTATTAAATGCTTAGAGGTAAGGATGACAGCAGTGGTGTAGTCTAAGGCGATACGGATATAGCTTATTATTGATATCTACTAGAGGTCGACAGATTATGATTTTTCAACGCCGATACCGATACTGATTATTGGAGGACAAATAAAAAGCCGATTAATCGGCCGATGTAAACTATATATATATATATATATATATATATATATATATATATATATATATATATATATATATATATATATATATATATCATACACACACCCACATTTTTGTAATAATGACAATTGCAACAATACTGAATGAATGTCACGATCGTGTGGCGGATTAACGGACCAAAATGCAGCAGTTGGAAAATATGCCATCTTCTTTTATTTTAACACGAAGATGAACACGACACAAAAACACTTTAACAAAACAACAAAACGACCGTGAAGCTACAAACGTTGTGCACAAACATACAGGCTACTAACGTTCTTACATAGACAATTACCCACAACCAATGAGAGCCCATGGCTACCCTAAATAAGGCTCCCAATCAGAGACAACCGAAATCAGCTGTCTCTAATTGGGAACTCATTCAGGTAACCATAGACTCTCCTAGATAACTAACCAACATAGACAACGCTAGACATATACACTCAACACAAAACCATCTACTACACCCCATAACCCCTTTACCAAATAAACACCCAAAACCAACAAAACATAAACATTACCCATGTCACACCCTGACCTAACTAAAATAATAAAGAAAACGAAGAATAATAAGGCCAGGGCGTGACATAACCCCCCCCCCTTGAGGCGCGAACTCCGGGCGCACCATACACAGTCTAGGGGAGGGTCTGGGTGGGCTCCCCTCCACGGTGGCGGCTCCGGCTCTGGTCGTAGTCCCCACGTCACCAGAGTACCTAACCACCTCCTAGGCCTCCTCCAAACGACCCCCCTCCACATTAACCCCATTGCATTAAGGGGGAGTTCCGGACTAAGGGACAGCTCCGGACTAAGGACCAGTACCAGGGTAAGGGGCAGTACCAGGGTCAGGGGCAGTACCAGGATAAGGGGCAGTACCAGGGTAAGGGGCAGCACCAGGGTAAGGGGCAGCACCAGGGTAAGGGGCAGCACCAGGGTAAGGGGCAGCTCCAGGGTAAGGGGCAGCTCCGGACTGAGGAATGGCAGCTCCGGACTGAGGGACTGCAGCTCCGGACTGAGGGACTGCAGCTCCGGACTGAGGGACGGCCCATGGCTGGCTGACAGATCTGGCTGCTCATGGCTGGCTAACTGATCTGGCTGCTCATGGCTGGCTGACGGATCTGGCTGCTCATGGCTGGCTGACGGATCTGGCTGCTCATGGCTGGCTGACGGATCTGGCTGCTCATGGCTGGCTGACGGATCTGGCTGCTCATGGCTGGCTGACGGATCTGGCTGCTCATGGCTGGCTGACGGATCTGGCTGCTCATGGCTGGCTGACGGATCTGGCTGCTCATGGCTGGCTGACGGATCTGGCTGCTCATGGCTAGCTGACGGATCTGGCTGCTCATGGCTAGCTGACGGATCTGGCTGCTCATGGCTAGCTGACGGATCTGGCTGCTCATGGCTAGCTGACGGATCTGGCTGCTCATGGCTAGCTGACGGATCTGGCTGCTCATGGCTAGCTGACGGATCTGGCTGCTCATGGCTAGCTGACGGATCTGGCTGCTCATGGCTAGCTGACGGATCTGGCTGCTCATGGCTAGCTGACGGATCTGGCTGCTCATGGCTGGCTGACGGATCTGGCTGCTCATGGCTGGCTGACGGATCTGGCTGCTCATGGCTGGCTGACGGATCTGGCTGCTCATGGCTGGCTGACTGATCTGGCAGATCCTGTCTGGTTGGCGGCTCTGGCAGATCCTGTCTGGTTGGCGGCTCTGGCAGATCCTGTCTGGTTGGCGGCTCTGGCAGATCCTGTCTGACGGACGGCTCTAGCGGCTCCTGTCTGGCTGGCGGCTCTAGCGGCTCCTGTCTGGCGGACGGCTCAGTGGGCTCATGGCAGACGGGCGGCTTTGCAGGCTCATGGCAGACGGGCGGCTTTGCAGGCTCATTGCAGACGGATGGCTCAGATGGCGCTGGGGAGACGGATGGCTCAGATGGCGCTGGGGAGACGGATGGCTCAGATGGCGCTTGGCAGACGGGCAGTTCAGTCATTGCTGTGCAGACGGCAGACTCCTGCCGGCTGAGGCGCACTGTAGGCCTGGTGCGTGGTGCCGGGACTGGTGGCACCGGGCTGGGGACACGCATCTCAGGGCTAGTGCGGGGAGCAGCAACAGGACGCACAGGACTCTGGGGACACACAGGAGGCTTGGTGCGTGGTTTAGACACTGGTGGTAAAGGGCTGGAGACACGCACCATATAGCTAGTGCGTGGAGGAGGCACTGGTGGTACTGGGTTGGGGCGGGGAGGTGGCGCCGGAAATACCGGACCGTGCAGGCGTACTGGCTCCCTTGAACGCCGAGCCTGCCCAACCTTACCTGGTTCTATGCTCCCCGTCGCCTGACCAGTGCGGGGAGGTGGAATAACCCGCACCGGCCTATGTAGGCGAACCGGGGACACCATGCGTAAGGCTGGTGCCATGTACGCCGGCCCGAGGAGACGCACTGGTGACCAGATGCGTTGGGCCGGCTTCATGACATATGGCTCAACGCTCAGTCTAGCCCGGCCGATACGTGGAGCTGAAATGTACCGAACCGGGCTATGCACGCGTACAGGAGACACCGTGCGCTCTACTGCGTAACACGGTGTCTGCCCGTACTCTCGCTCTCCACGGTAAGTACAGGGAGTAGGCGCAGGTTTCCTACCTGACTTCGCCACACTCCCTTTAAGGCCCCCCCCAAGAAATTTTTGGGTTGTACTCACGGGCTTCCAGCCTTGTCTCCGTGCTGCCTCCTCATATCGCCTCCTCTCGGCTTTCGCTGCCTCCAGCTCTTCACGAGGGAGGCGATATTCTCCAGGTTGATCCCACGGCCCCTTACCATCCAGTATCTCCTCCCATGTCCAGAAATCCTTTGTGGGTAGGTCCTGTTGCCGCCTTCCATGCCGCTTGGTCCTATGGTGGGTAATTCTGTCACGATCGTGTGGCGGATTAACGGACCAAAATGCAGCAGTTGGAAAATATGCCATCTTCTTTTATTTTAACACGAAGATGAACACGACACAAAAACACTTTAACAAAACAACAAAACAACAAAACGACCGTGAAGCTACAAACGTTGTGCACAAACATACAGGCTACTAACGTTCTTACATAGACAATTACCCACAACCAATGAGAGCCCATGGCTACCCTAAATAAGGCTCCCAATCAGAGACAACCGAAATCAGCTGTCTCTAATTGGGAACTCATTCAGGTAACCATAGACTCTCCTAGATAACTAACCAACATAGACAACGCTAGACATATACACTCAACACAAAACCATCTACTACACCCCATAACCCCTTTACCAAATAAACACCCAAAACCAACAAAACATAAACATTACCCATGTCACACCCTGACCTAACTAAAATAATAAAGAAAACGAAGAATAATAAGGCCAGGGCGTGACAATGAACAATGAACACTTTTATTTTAGCTTAATATAATTCATAAATAAAATCAATTTAGTCTCAAATAACATGAGAACATATGCTAAAACAAACCACCAGCTTTCATGGGTCTTCAATATTTCCAGTTAAGTTTTAGGTTGTAGTGCAGAAAGCAGAGCTTGTCTGCATGGTCCCCTGTCAGTCTGCTCCTCCGCGAAACACAGACCTTATTTGAAGTAGATCAAGACATTCTCTATGGAAGACATGAACGGTAAAATAACGAAGGAACCCCTTTCAAGTTCAGCCGCAAGTTATTACAGGAATTTTAACGCGTCGACTATTTCTCTCTAAACCATATACGTTTGACTAATCCGGAAACTATCACCTCGAAAACAAAACGTTTATTCCGTTCCGTATTTTATCTAACGGGTGGCATCCATGAGTCTAAATATTCCTGTTACGTTGCACAACCTTCAATGTTATGTCATAATTACGTAAAATTCTGGCAAATTAGTTCGCAAAGAGCCAGGCGGCCCAAACTGTTGCATATACCCTGACTCTGCGTGCAATGAACGCAAGAGAAATTACACAATTTCACCTGGTTAATATTGCCTGCTAACCTGGATTTCAGCTAAATATGCTTGTTTAAAAATATATACTTGTGCATTGATTTTAAGAAAGGCATTGATGTTTATGGTTAAGTACA
The DNA here is from genome assembly GCF_029448725.1 of Salvelinus fontinalis. NCBI lineage: Eukaryota > Metazoa > Chordata > Actinopteri > Salmoniformes > Salmonidae > Salvelinus > Salvelinus fontinalis. The sequence goes on from NC_074685.1 coordinate 18,575,290, forward strand.
CATTGGAGCAATGACAGTCATTGATTGATTGTTTTTTATAAGATAAGTTTAATGCTAGCTAGCAACTTACCTTAGCTTACTGCATTCGCGTAACAGGCAGGCTCCTCGTGGAGTGCAATGAGAGGCAGGTGGTTAGAGCGTTGGACTAGTTAACCGTAAGGTTGCAAGATTGAATCCCCGAGCTGACAAGGTAAAAATCTGTCGTTCTGCCCCTGAACAAGGCAGTTAACCCACCGTTCCTAGGCCATCATTGAAAATAAGAGTGTGTTCTTAACTGACTTGCTGTCACGTTCCTGACCTGTTTTCTGTTGTTTTGTATGTGTGTGATGGTCAGGGCGTGAGTTTTGGGTGGGCAGTCTATGTTTTCCGTTTCTATGTTGGTTTTGGGTTGCCTGGTATGGCTCTTAATTAGAGGCAGGTGTTTTGCGTTTTCCTCTAATTGAGAGTCATATTAAGGTAGGAGGTTCTCACTGTTTGTTTGTGGGTGATTGTCGCTGTGTCTGTGTATTTTGCACCACACGGTACTGTCTCGTCTCGGTCGTTCCTGTTTATTGTGTTCCTCGTTTCATGTAAGTTCTTAGTTTAGGTCTGTCTAGTTCATTTTGTTATTTTGTAAATCATTCAAGTGTATTTCGTTTCGTGTTTTTCCGTCTTGTCATTAAAACATTATGTATTCATCACCCGCTGCGCCTTGGTCAACTCACTCACCGAAAGAGAGCCTTTACACTTGCCTAGTTAAATAAAGGTGTAAAAAAAAAGAAACGGCCAAATCAGTGTCCAAAAATACTGATTTCTGATTGTTATGAAAATTTGAAATCGGCCCTAATAAATCGGCCATTCCGATTAATCGGTCAACCTCTAATTTTAACCCAATAATGGTTGAATTCAAGAAGTTTAAGCTTCCTATCAATTGTTGGTTTTGAAACCAGTGGACAGCCAGTAAAAAATATGCTCTTACAACAGCTGCATAATGTGGATCCAAGCCTATGGAATAAAAGTGGTGCTTTTATTGCTCAATCTAATTAATGCTGATACATTTATTTTTATACATAGGCCTAATGGACAAATGCACACTTTTTATAGACTTAAAGGGGCAATCTGTAGTTACTACATACATTTTGTGACTTATAAATTGTACATACAGTACCAGTCAAAAGTTTGGATACACCTACTCATTCAAGGGTTTTTCTTTATTTTTACTATTTTATACATTGTAGAATAATAGTGAAGACCTCAAAACTATGAAATAACACATATGGAATCATGTAGTAACCAAAGAAATTGTTAAACAAATCAAAATATATTTGAGATTTTAGACTCTTCAAAGTAGCCACACTTTGCCTTGATGACAGCTTTGCACAGTCTTGGCATTCTCTCAACCAGCTTCATGAGGTAGTCACCTGGAATGCATTTCAATTAACAGGTGTACCTTGCTAAAAGTTAATTTGTTGAATTTCTTTCCTTAATGAGTTTGAGCCAATCAGTTGTGTTGTGACAAGGTAGGGGTGGTATACAGAAGATAGCCCCTATTTGGTAAAAGACAAAGTCCATATTATGGCAAGAACAACTCAAATAAGCAAAGAGAAATGACAGCCAGTCATTATTTTATGACCTGAAGTTCAGTCAATCTGGAAAATTTCAAGAACTTTGAAAGTTTCTTCAAGTGCAGTCACAAAAACCATCAAGCACTATGATGAAACTGGCTCTCATGAGGACCGCCACAGGAAAGGAAGACCCAGAGTTACCTCTGCTGCAGAGGATAAGTTCATTAGAGTTACCAGCCTCAGAAATTGCCCGCCAAATAAATGCTTCACAGAGTTCAAGTAACAGACACATCTCAACATCAACTGTTCAGAGGAGACTGTCTGAATCAGGCCTTCATGGTCAAATTGCTGCAAAGAAACCACTATTACAGGACACCCATAAGAAGAAGAGACTTGCTTGGTCCAAGAAACACGAGCAATGGACATTAGACCATTGGAAATCTGTCCTTTGGTCTGTATGTGTGGTAAGACCCCTCACTGTAAGTAACGATACAAAGGAAACAAAGCCACACTATACTAACTCTTTCTCTATAACTGACCATGGAGAAGTCTGGACTGAGGTTTTAAAGAATTTTTCTCTCTCTATCACACACACACAAAATTCAGAATGGTGCCGGAGGGAATGGCTGCTGTGTTACAGGCTCCTGACCAACTGTGTTATTTTGTTCATTTTTTCGCATTGTTTGTAACTTATTTTGTAACTTATTTTGTTCAAAATGTTGCTGCTACCGTCTCTTATGACTGAAAATAACTTCTGTACATCAGAACAGCAATTACTCATCTTTAAATGGACAAAGATTTCTTCTTTAACGAGTCCGACGCGAAGGATATACTGCTTTCTCAGGAACGGGCCCAAATCCCCATAATTTACACAAAGAAAAAACTGAGAAAAAGATGGCAGAGGTCGGGCTACCTTCTGAGAATTCGTAGGCGAGTGAGTAAACCTCCACTACCATCCGTTCTATTGGCCAACGTGCAATCATTGGAAAACAAATTGGATGAAATACGATCAAGACTATCCTACCAACGGGACATTTAAAATTGTAATATCTTATGTTTCACCGAGATGTGGCTGAATGACAACATGGATAATATAGAGCTGGCTGGATTTTCCATGGATCGGCAGGACAGAGAAGACTAGGGGCGTGGGTGTGAGTCTATTTGTTGATAACAAATGGTACGCAATGTCTAATATTAAAGAAGTCTCGAGGTATTGCTCTCCTGAGGTAGAGTACCTTATGATAAACTGTAGACCACACTATCTACCAAGAGAGTTCTCATCTATATTATTCGTAGCAGTCTATTTACCTCCCCCAACCAAAGCTGGCACTAAGACTGTTACTCAATGAGCAGTATAAGGCCATAGGTAAACAAGAAAATGCTCATCCAGAAGCGGGGCTCCTAGTGGCCGGGGACTTTAATGCAGGCAAACTTAAATCCGTTTTACCTCATTTCTACCAGCATGTCTCATGTGCAACCAGAGTAAAAAAAAACTCTAGACCACCTTTACTCCACACACAGAGACGCATACAAAGCTCTCACTCGCCCTGCATTTGGCAAATCTGACCATAATTCTATCCTCCTGATTCCTGCTTACAAGCAAAAACTAAAGCAGGAAGTACCAGTGACTCGCTCAATATGGAAGTGGTCAGATGACGCGGATGCTACGCTACTGGACTGTTTTGCTAGCACAGACTGGAATATGTTCCTGGGATTCATCCATTGGCATTGAGGAGTATACCACCTCAGTCATTGGCTTCATAAATAAGTGCAAAGACGACGTTGTTTCCAAAGTGACTGTATGTACATATCCCAACCAGAAGCGCCATGGATTACAGGCAACATCCGCATCGAGTTAAAGGCTAGAGCTGCCGCTTTCAAGGAGCGGGACACTAATCCGAACGATTATAAGAAATCCCGCTACGCCTTCAGACGAGCCATTAAACATGCAAAGCGTCAATTCAAGATTAAGAAAGAATCCTACTACACCGGCTTTGACGCTTGTTGGATGTGGCAAAGCTTGAAAACTATTACGGACTACGAAGGGAAAACCAGCCGCGAGCTGTCCTGTAACGCGATGCTACCAGACGAGCTAAATGCCTTTTATGCTCGCTTCGAGGCAAGCAACACTGAATCATGCATGGAAGTACCAGCTGTTCCGAACGACTGTGTGATAATGCTCTCGGTAGCCGATGTGAGCAAGCCCTTTAAACAGGTCAACATTCACAAAGCCGAGGGGCCAGACGGATTACCAGGATGTGTACTTAAAGCATGCATGGACCAACTGGTGTCTCACTGACATTTTCAACCTCTCCCTGACCGAGTCAGTAATACCTACATGTTTCAAGTAGACCACCATAGTCTCTGTGCCCAAGGAAGTGAAGGAAACCTGCCTAAATGATTACCACCCCGTAGCACTCACGTCGGTAACCATGAAGTGCTTTGAAAGGCTGGTCATGGCTCACATCTATTGCATCATCCTGGATACCCTAGACCCACTCCAATTCGCATACCGCCCAAACAGATCCACAGATGACGCAATCTCAATCGCACTCCACAATGCCCTTTCCCACCTGGAGAAAAGGAACACCTATGTGAGAATGCTGTTCCTTGACTACAGCTCGGCATCGGCACGCCGATGGACATATTTGCAGAGGTCCTGTAGAAACAATGAGACAAGGTTTAGATTGACAGTATCTCCAGAGATAGAAAACTATTTGTACCTTATTACGGGTCGGCAGGTAGCCTAGCGGTTAGAGTGTTGGGCCAGAACCCAGGTAGCCTACTATCTCAAAGACTAGTTGATAAAATGTTCATAAGAAAGAAGTGAAATGCAATTGGAATGTTTCACAATGATGTCATTAGGCAGAGCAGGCAACATATGGCACACAGACAGCAGAGCTGGAGACAGACTGGCAGAGACAGGGAGTCTCAGGTAAGTTTGTTGAGTTTTTGTTTGGCAACATTAAGAAAGGTTCTTTCTTTTTTTGACTTGTAAAATAGGGACATAATTGGAAAATACCCCTGTAGCAGCAGTGGAGAGGCAGCAGAGGTCCTCAGGAGGCTTCCAGTGGAGGTGCGGGGGTTGGTGACCAAATTGAGGTGCTGATCAGAATTTTGTCTGAAATGTACATAAAGACAGACTGGACAGTCTCGACGGAAAATATCTGCCAGCAATGTTGGATCCATTGAAACCCGCAAACATATGTTCGGTTCTTTTGTTCAGTAGTGTGTATAGCAGTGGTTCTCAACCTTTTTTGGGTACTGGAACCCCTGCATATTTTGAGGCAAGGCAGGCAAGGTTTTGAGCGGTCCTCAGGGACTTCCACCCCCTCTATATTATATGTAAAGGTACTGGAATCCTTGTGCTGCTGAATACCTTCATTACACTTTTTTATTTCACGGACCCCTTGCAATTACACCAGGGACCCCCGTTTGAGAACCCCTGGTGTATAGTATGACATTTGTTATTTTGTTTAGTAGTTTTTAGTACGTGACAGTACACTTACTAATTATTTATTTTATTTTAAATTGCATACTTTGTGTGACATACTTGTCCATAGCTGTTTGGAGAGTTGAGACGCTGACTGAACAAAAACGAAGTATTTCTGAAGGATATTTTGGTTGATTTGTTTGGGTTATTCATTGAAGTAGTTCTCACTTTTAGAACTGCACTTATTCTGAGTGTTTTGTTCTTGTAAAGATGTTGTAATAGACTCAGGCCAGTGGCACATATTTAATGACTATATAAATGAATCAGAAAAAGACGCAATCTCAATCGCACTCCACAATGCCCTTTCCCACCTGGAAAAAAGGAACACCTATGTGAGAATGCTGTTCCTTGACTACAGCTCGGCATCGGCACGCCGATGGACATATTTGCAGAGGTCCTGTAGAAACAATGAGACAAGGTTTAGATTGACAGTATCTCCAGAGATAGAAAACTATTTGTACCTTATTACGGGTCGGCAGGTAGCCTAGCGGTTAGAGTGTTGGGCCAGAACCCAGGTAGCCTACTATCTCAAAGACTAGTTGATAAAATGTTCATAAGAAAGAAGTGAAATGCAATTGGAATGTTTCACAATGATGTCATTAGGCAGAGCAGGCAACATATGGCACACAGACAGCAGAGCTGGAGACAGACTGGCAGAGACAGGGAGTCTCAGGTAAGTTTGTTGAGTTTTTGTTTGGCAACATTAAGAAAGGTTCTTTCTTTTTTTGACTTGTAAAATAGGGACATAATTGGAAAATACCCCTGTAGCAGCAGTGGAGAGGCAGCAGAGGTCCTCAGGAGGCTTCCAGTGGAGGTGCGGGGGTTGGTGACCAAATTGAGGTGCTGATCAGAATTTTGTCTGAAATGTACATAAAGACAGACTGGACAGTCTCGACGGAAAATATCTGCCAGCAATGTTGGATCCATTGAAACCCGCAAACATATGTTCGGTTCTTTTGTTCAGTAGTGTGTATAGCAGTGGTTCTCAACCTTTTTTGGGTACTGGAACCCCTGCATATTTTGAGGCAAGGCAGGCAAGGTTTTGAGCGGTCCTCAGGGACTTCCACCCCCTCTATATTATATGTAAAGGTACTGGAATCCTTGTGCTGCTGAATACCTTCATTACACTTTTTTATTTCACGGACCCCTTGCAATTACACCAGGGACCCCCGTTTGAGAACCCCTGGTGTATAGTATGACATTTGTTATTTTGTTTAGTAGTTTTTAGTACGTGACAGTACACTTACTAATTATTTATTTTATTTTAAATTGCATACTTTGTGTGACATACTTGTCCATAGCTGTTTGGAGAGTTGAGACGCTGACTGAACAAAAACGAAGTATTTCTGAAGGATATTTTGGTTGATTTGTTTGGGTTATTCATTGAAGTAGTTCTCACTTTTAGAACTGCACTTATTCTGAGTGTTTTGTTCTTGTAAAGATGTTGTAATAGACTCAGGCCAGTGGCACATATTTAATGACTATATAAATGAATCAGAAAAAGACGCAATCTCAATCGCACTCCACAATGCCCTTTCCCACCTGGAAAAAAGGAACACCTATGTGAGAATGCTGATCATTGACTACAGCTCAGTGTTCAACACCATAGTGCCCACGAAGCTCATAACTAAGCTAAGGACCCTAGGATTAAACACCTCCCCCTGCAACTGGATCCTGGACTTCCTGACGGGCCGCCCCCAGATGGTAAGGGTAGACAACAACATGTCTGCCACAATCCTCAACACTGGGGCCCCTCAGGGGTGTGCTTAGTCCCCTCCTGTACTCCCTGTTCAACCACGACTGCGTGGCCAAAGATGACTCAAACACCATCAATAAGTTTGTGATGACATAACAGTGGTAGGCCTGATCACTGACAACAATGAGACGGCCTATAGGGAGGAGGTCAGAGACATGGCAGTGTGGTGCCAGGACCACATACTCTCCCTCAATGTGAGCAAGACAAAGGAGCTGATGGTGAAGAGGGCACGACAAAACCTTTTCCCCCTCAGGAGACTGAAGAGATTTGGCATGGGTCCCCAGATCCTCAAAAAGTTCTACAGCTACACCATCGACAGCATCCTGACCAGGTGCATCACCTCCTGGTATGGCAACTGCTCAGCATCTGACCGTAAGGTGTTACAGAGTGTAGTGCGTACGGCCCAGTACATCACTGGGGCTAAGCTTCCTACCGTCCATGACCTATATACTAGCCGGTGTCAGAAGAAAGGCCAAAAAATTGTCGAAGACTCCAGTCACCCAAGTCATAGACTGTTCTCTGCTACCGCACGGCAAGCCGTACCGGAGCGCCAAGTCTAGGTCCACAAAGCTTGAAAAGTGTGCCCAAAGTAAACTGCCTGTTACTCAGGCCCAGAAGCTAGTATGTGCATATCATTTGTAGATTTGGATAGCAAACACTCTAAAGTTTCTAAAACTGTTAAAATAATGTCTGTGAGTATAACAGAACTGATTTGGCAGGCGAAACCCCGGGGACAAACCATCCAGGGGAAAAAAAGAATTGAGGGCATAGTATTTCCCAATGATTTCTATAGGAACCCCTATTTAATAGGAACCTGGTTGCAGTTCCTATGGCTTCCACTAGATGTCAACAGTCTTTAGAAATTGGTTGATGTTTTTCTTTTGAGAAATGAAGAAGTATGGTTGGTCTTTGTAAGTGTCACTCCAGGTGGACTCTACTGTTTTGTGTGCGTGAACTGGAACGCGCCTTATCTGCTATTGGAAACAGTTTATCCCGTCTTAAATTTGATCAATTATTTACATTTTAGGATACCTGAGGTTGGATTTGGAACGTTGTTTGAAATGTTTGGACCAAGTTTACAGGTAACTTATTAGATACTTTGTAGTCATGTTGGGCGAGTTGGAACTGGTGTATTTCTGAATCAAACGCTCCAAATAAATGGACATTTTGGGGATATAAAGAAGGACATTATCGAACAAAATGACCATTTGTAATGTTTCTGGGAAATTTTGTAGTGCCAACAGAAGAAGATCTTCAAAGGTAAGGCATTTATTATATCGTTATTTCTGACTTTTGTGTCGCCACCTGCCTGGTTGAAAATGATTTTCATGTGTTTGTATGTGGGGCGCTGTCCTCAGATAATCACATGGTCTTCTTTCACCGTAAAGCCTTTTTGAAATCTGACACTGCGGCTGGTTTAACAAGAAGTTTTAAGCTTATTTTGATGTATTACACTTCTATTTTCGGGAATTTTGAATATTGATATTTCTGTAGTTTGAATTTGGCGCTCTGCAATTTCACTGGATGTTGTCAAATCGATCCCGCTAAAGGGATTGGCGTGCGAAGGGATCACTAAGTAGCAGCTTCTACCCCCAAGCCATAAGACTGTTGAATAATTTATCAAATTGCCACCCAGACAAATGCCCCCCCCCCCCCCCATTTGTTTTCACACTGCTGCTACTTGCTGTTTATAATCTATGCATAGTTACTTTACCCCTACATGTACAAATTACCTCGATTAACCTTTACCCCTGCACATTGACTTGATACCGGTACCCACTGTATATAGCCTCGTTATTGTTATTTTATTGTGTTACTTTTTATTAAAGTTTGATTTGATTTGAAACACACACATCTACACCATCTACAGACTGAATATACTCTCCTGTAACCCGCCTCACCCAATGTTGTACGGATCTGCTATTTTATACTTTAGAACCGGAACCCACATCAGAAGCTAGCTAGCTAGCTACTAGCTAGTAGTCAGTTAGCCACTGCTAGCGGTCTTCACTGTTAACTCGGACACCAGCCAGCCTCAGCTCTGTCAATACCTGCCAGTCTGCACAGCGCGATATCAACCCAGTGCACATCGGAATGCTTTTTCTCTACCACATCTCCGGATACCTACCGTAAGCTTTGAACCTTTACACCGGATCATCGCAGCTAGCTAGCTGCAATCCGAGTGGCTACTCCTGGCTAACGTCTCTGTCCCAAAGCAAGCACCAGTTAGCCTTGAGCTAGCCTCAAGCTAGGCCCATCTCCCAGCTAGCTGAAGAGGTCCATCAGCTAATTATTGGGCTACAATACCTCTTTTGCCAATTGGCCTGGACCCTTTACTGCCGAAACGGAGCCCCGCCAATCCATCACGACTGGTCTGCCGACGTAATCGTCCGAGGTGGTTTCAACAGGCCCTTCCATTGCGACTATGACGAAGGCCCCTCTGCTATCCCCGGCCCGCTAGCTGTCTGAATCGCCATGTCTCCAGCTCGCCTAGCGTAGTTGCAATTACTGAATCGGCTCCCTGACTCAGCAATTGCTACTCATTGGACCCTATGTCAATATGCCTTGTCTATTGCTGTTTTAGTAAGTGATTATTGTCTTATTTCACTGTGGAGCCCCCAGCCCTGCCCAATATGCCTAAGATAGCCCTTTTGTCCCACCCCCCCATACCTCAAATGGCTTAACTGGTGCCTCTAGAGACCAAACCTCTCTCATTGTCAATGCATAGGTTTACCTCCACTGTACTCACATCCTACCATACCCTTGTCTTGAATCTATTCTTCCACGCCCAGAAATCTGCTCCTTTTACTCTCTGTTCCGAACGCACTAGACAACCAGTTCTTAAAGCCTTTAGCCGTACCCTTATCCTACTCCTCCTTTGTTCCTCTGGTGATGTAGAGGTTAACCCAGGCCTTGTGTGTCCCCGGGCGCTCTCATTTGTTGACTTCTGCAACCGTAAAAGCCTTGGTTTCATGCATGTTAACATCAGAAGCCTCCTCCCTAAGTTTGTTTTATTCACTGCTTTAGCACACTCTGCCAACCCTGATGTCCTAGCCGTGTCTGACTCCTGGCTTAGGAAGGCCACCAAAAATCCAGAAATTTCCATCCTCAACTACAACATTTTCCGACAAGATAGAACTGCCAAAGGGGGCTGAGTTGCAATCTACTGCAGAGATAGCCTGCAGAGTTCTGTCATACTATCCAGGTCTATACTCAAACAATTCAAGCTTCTACTTTAAAAAAAAACACCTTTCCAGAAACAAGTCTCTCACCGTTGCCGCTTGTTATAGACCCCCCTCAGCCCCCAGCTGTGCCCTGGACACCATATGTGAATTGATTGCCCCCCATCTATCTTCAGAGTTTGTACTGTTAGGTGACCTCAACTGGGATATGCTTAACACCCCGTCCGTCCTACAATCTAAACTAGATGCCCTCAATTTCACACAAATTATCAAGGAACCTACCAGGTACAACTCTAAATTCGGAAACCATGGGCACCCTCTTAGATATCATCCTGACCAACTTGCCCTCTAAATACACCTCTGCTGTCGTCAACCAGGATCTCAGCGATCACTGCCTGCATCCGTAATGGGTCCGCGGTCAAACGATCAGCCCTCATCACTGTCAAACACTCCCTAAAACACTTCAGCAAGTACGCCTTTCTAATCGACCTGGCCGGGGTATCCTGGAAGGATATTGACCTCATCCCGTCAGTAGAGAATGCCTGGTTTTTCTTTAAAAGTGCTTTCCTCGCCAACTTAAATAAGCATGCCCCATTCAAAAAATGTAGAACTAAGAACATATATTGCCCTTGGTTCACCCCAGACTTGACTGCCCTTGAACAGCACAAAAACATCCTGTGGCATTCTGCACTAGCATCGAATAGCCCCCGCGATATGCAACTTTTCAGGGAAGTCAGGAACCAATATACATAGTCAGTTAGGAAAGCTAAGGCTAGCTTTTTCAAACAGAAATGTGCATCTTGTAGCACTAATTCAAAGAGTTTTGGGACACTAAAGTCCATGGAGTATAAGAGCACCTCCTCCCAGCTGCCCACTGCACTGAGGCTAGGAAACCACTACCACTGAGGAGGTACAGTTCCCGCTCAGCCCAGTCAAAACTGTTCGCTGCTCTGGCACCCCAATGGTGGAACAAACTCCCTCACGACGCCAGGACAGCGGAGTCAATCACCACCTTCCGGAGACACCTGAAACCCCACCTCTTTAAGGAATACCTAGGATAGGATAAAGCAATCCTTCTGACCCCCCCCCCCCCCCCCCCCTTAGAAAGATTTAGATGCACTATTGTAAAGTGGCTGTTCCACTGGAGGTCATAAGTTGAATGCACCAATTTGTAAGTCGCTCTGGATAAGAGCGTCTGCTAAATGACTTAAATGTAATGTAAATGTAATGAAACACTGTCACCATCGATAAATCTACAATAATCGATCATTTCAATAAGCATTTTTCTACGGCTGGCCATGCTTTCCACCTGGCTACCCCTACCCCGGCCAACAGCTCTGCACCCCCTGCAGCATCTTGCCCAAGCCCCCCCCGCTTCTCCTTCACCAAAATCCAGACAGATGATGTTCTGAAAGAGCTGCAATATCTGGATCCCTACAAATCAGCTGGGCTAGATAATCTGTACCCTCTCTTTCTAAAATTATCCACCGAAATTGTTACATCCCCTATTACTAGCCTGTTTAACCTCTCTTTTGTATCATCTGAGATCCCCAAAGATTGGAAAGCTGCCCCGGTCATCCCCCTCTTCATAGGGGGAGACACTCTAGACCCAAACTGTTACAGACCTATATCCATCCTGCCCTGCCTTTCTAAGGTCTTCGAAAGCCAAGTTAACAAACAGATCACCGACCATTTCGAATCCCACCGTACTCTGCTGCCAATGACTGGAACTAAATCCAAAAATCACTGAAGCTGGAGACTTATATCTCCCTCTCTAACTTTAAGGATCAGCTGTCTGTCACGTTCGCTGGAAGCATACTCGGACCAACGTGCAGCGTGATCTAGGTTCCACATCTTTTATTAGAAATAAGTTAACCACACAAAAAAACAATAAGGACTAAACGAAACGTGACGGTAATGTAGTGCTAATATGCAACTACACATAAACAATATCCAAACAAAACACAGATGGAAAAATGCTACTTAAATATGATCCCCAATTAGAGACAACGATAGCCAGCTGCCTCTAATTGGGATTCATACCAAACACCAACATAGAAAACAAAACTAGAACCCCACATAGGAAGTATAAACTAGACTAACCCCCCAGTCACGCCCTGACCTACTATACCATAGAAAATAAGGACTCTCTATGGTCAGGGCGTGACACTGTCAGAGCAGCTTACCGATCACTACCTGTACTCAGCCAATCTGTAAATAGCACACCCAACTACCTCATCCCCATATTGTTATTTATCTTCTTGCTCTTTTGCACCCCAGTATCTCTACTTGCACATCATCATCTGCACATCTATCACTCCAGTGTTAATGCTAAATTGTAATTAGTTTGCCTCTATGGCCTATTTCTTGCCTTACCTCCCTAATCTTCTACATTTGCACACACTGTACATAGATGTTTCTAATGTGTTATTGACTGTACGTTTGTTTATGTGTAACTCTGTGTTGTTGTTTTTGTCGAACTGCTTTGCTTTATCTTGGCCAGGTCACAGTTGTAAAGGAGAACTTGTTCTCAACTGGCCTACCTGTTTAAATAAATGTGAAATAAAAAATCTATAAAATAAACACACACACACACACACACACACACACACACACACACACACACACACACACACACACAGAAAGACAGACAAGGATTACTACCAACTCATTATATACTGTCTCTCAGCTCAAAACCCAATTCAAGCTTCAAAATAACCTGCCAGGGACCCTGATCTACAGAGCTCTCTGTCCCTCTAATCACTTATTCAGTCAGTGCCAATAATCTAGAGACATGCATCAGAGGGAAATGTCTCCTCTTCTCTATTTACAGCAGTAGCAATAAAGCCATAGAATCAACCGTGACAGAGGGGCTTGTAAAGGCATGCTTACAAACAAATAACCATAGAGATTATCAGGTAGGCTAATTATGTCCCTAATAATTTGTATATTCTAACAAGGCACCCACTAGACTCATGTTGTATGCTAAAGCCAGGCTCCCTGTATGTTAATTATTACTGTATTACTCGCTGTAAAGGTTGCCCACTTGAATGAGACATTGTTTTCTTACACGATATCATGTCGCCAAAGCCTCCACCTGAAACATGTCTTCTTTCACCATGTTTAGTCTACAATTGATTATGCCATTCAGAATGCAAAAAATATTCCACAGTGTTTGATTAGGATTTTTATAAGATGGTTACGGCATTGACTGTAGGTTGTAGAGCTCATTTTCATATTTCCTTCATCTCATGTTTATTATAATAACACAACACAAAACATTTTTAAGAGTAAATTGCCACCTTCCATTTTCATTCACTGCATAATGCAATACATCATTACTGAATAAACACACACAGTACATGACCTGCTTAATGCAGGCCGTTCCCACAGGGGAAGAGTATTTCAATGAGGAAAGCCTAATTGCATAATAAAAGATAATCAAATGCACCTTCATTTGATTTCCATTGAATTAGAACCAGTGACTGGCGTCAGCAACTACTCTGTAAACACAATCCCACCAGTTGGTGAGCGTGTGATTGTGTGTGTGTGTGTGTGTGTGTGTGTGTGTGTGTGTGTGTGTGTGTGTGTGTGTGTGTGTTTCAGCTCTCCAGGGGTAGGTTAAAGTTGTGCCCACTTATTTGAGCAGTGAGAAAAAATCCTGTGTGTTCCTTTGTTTTGGCTTGTTGGCACCACTTGTAGGGGGATCTGGCTCTGAAATCATACAATGACTTTGATGACTTATTCAATAGAGTTGTGACGTGTGACTGGTGCTTTTGTCCAGGTTATCAATCTGACAACCTCATATGTTCAGTAGATATAGACAGAGTATAATTGGCTGTAAAATCAGCAAGTTACAGAGGCTATACAGTGCATTCGGTAAGTATTCAGACCCCTTGACTTTTCCAACATTTTGTTCCTTTACAACTGTACTCGTAAATTGATACAAAAAATGTTCATCAATCTACACACAATACCCCATATTGACAAAGAGAAAACAGGTTTTTAGACATTTTTGCTAATATATAAAAATTAAAAAAACATTTATTTATATAATTATTCAGACCCTTTGCTATGAGACTCGAAATTGAGCTCAGGTGTATCCTGTTTCCATTGATCATCCGTCAGATGTTTATACAACTTGATTGGAGTCCACCTGTGCTAAATTCAATTGATTGGACAAGATTTGTAAAGGCACACACCTGTCTATATACTGTATGGTCCCACAGTTGACAGTGCATGACAGAGCAAAAACCAAGCCATGAGATCGAAGGAATGGTCCATAGAGCTCAGAGAAAGGATTGTGTCAAGGCACAGATCTGGGGAAGGGTACCAAAAAATGGCTGCATCATTGAAGATCCCCAAGAAAACAGTGGCCTCCATCATTCTTAAATGGAAGAAGTTTTGATCAACCAAGACTCTTCCTAGAGCTGACCGCTCGGCCAAACTGAGCAATCGGGGGAGAAGGGCCTTGGTAAGGGAGTTGACCAAGAACTCAATGGTCACTCTGACAGAGCTCCAGAGTTCCTCTGTGGAGATGGGAGAACCTTCCAGAAGGACAACCATCTCTGCAGCCCTCCACCAATCAGGTCTTTATGGTAGAGTGGCCAGATGGAACCCACTCCTCACTAAAAGGCACATTACAGCCCACTTGGAGTTTGCCAAAACGCACCTAAAGGACTCTCAGACTATGAGAAACAAGATTCTCTGGTCTGATGAAACCAAGATTGAACTCTTTGGCCTGAATGCCAAGCGTCACATCTAGAGGAAACCTGACACCATTCCTACGGTGAAGCATGGTGGTGGCAGCATCATGCTCTGGGGATGTTTTTCAGTGGCAGGGACTGGGAGACTAGTCAGGATCGAGGGAAAGATGAACGGAGAAAGGCACAGTGAGATCCTTGATGAAAACCTGCTCCAAAGTGCTCAGGACCTCAGACTGGGGGCGAAGTTTCACCTTCCAACAGGACAACGACCCTAAGAACATAGCCAAGACAACGCATGAGTGGCTTCGGGACAAGTCTCGGAATGTCCTTGAGTTGCCCAGCCAGAGCCTGGACTTGAACCCGATCAAACATCTCTGGAGAGACCTGAAAATAGCTGTTCAGCGACGCTCCCCATCTAACCTGACAAAGCTTGAGAGGATCTGCAAAGAAGAATGGGAGAAACTTCCCAAATACAGGTGTGCCAAGCTTGTAGAGTCATACCCAAGAAGACTTGAGGCTGTAATCGCTGCCAAAGGTGCTTCAACAAAGTACTGAGTAGTCTCTCTTTTGTAGATACTGTGTAGCGTTGCCAGTGGTATCAATTGATATTGTTATTATTAGGTAACGTTAGTGCCTTAGTTCTGGTGAGTCAATTCTCCCTTTATTTTAACGTTTTATTTTATTACCATGAAGCTGCTCATTTCTATTTCTATTACAGTTTTATTATTACGTTACGTAATTTCTTTAAAGGCATTGCTGCTAACTTAGTGGTATTGTTGTAAGATCTGATTTATAAAAATGTTAATACTTTCTTCTAAAACAGCCTAGTTTTGGATTGTAAATAACTATACCTTATTTAATTATTCTGTGCAACTTGTCAAATACTTCACAACTTCAGCGGGGCTCTCTACTCGATAGGTTTAGTGTTCCCCACTACAAGCACATTATGTGTGGTTATCTTTGTGTGGGGATTAGCGGTTACCTTATTGCATTAGATGACCCGTGTGGGTTTTCTTTTTCATACCAGACTTCAGAGTAATGTTTGTTCATGTTTTTTATTCTTCTCCTTCAACTTTCTGGATTTTTATTTGCTATTTTGGAAAAATGTTTAATGGATCAGTTGTTATTGTAATCTGGCATCTATTCTTTTCCCACCTGGCTTTACATGGCTAGACCTAATATCATGAGAGGGACAGCTGGTTGCCCTGTCACTTTTGCTAGCTGGAATGTTAAATCTTTAAATCACCCAGTGAAACGTAAAAGTGTTATTTCTCATTTAAATCACCTTAAAGTAGATATCGCCTTTCTTCAGGAGACACATCTCAGCACTTTCGATCACTCTCATCCTCTTTGGGATAGGTTAGGCGCTAGCGCCCCATCTCGACAATGAAATTGCAGAGCATGAAATTCAAAATACAAAAATCGTAATATTAAACATTCATGAAAGTGTCTTACATTGTTTAAAAGCTTAACTTCTTCATGGCGAAAGCATACCATGTGATTATCTGAGGACAGCGCCCCGCGTACAAAAGCATTAAAACATTTTCCAAACAAGCAGAGACATCACGAAAGTCAGAAATAGCGATAAAATAAATCACTTACCTTTGAAGATCTTCCTTGGTTTGCAATCCCAAGGGTCCCAGCTACATAACAAATGGTCGTTTTGTTCGATAAAGTCCTTCTTTATATCCCCAAAAAGTCTGTTTACTTGGCACGCTTGATTCAGTATTCCACCTGTTCCCCTCGTTCAAAATGCATACAAAGGAATCCCAAAAGAGACCAATAAACTTCGTCCAAAGCCATCAAACAACGTTTCTAATCAATCCTCAGGTACCCTAATATGTAAATACGGAGAACAGTATATTCATTACCGGAGATAAATAACGAAGTGCGCACCCTCATCCACGCACGCCACAAGACTACAGTCAAAATGAGAGCCACCTACAAAAACTACAAATTCTAGCTCCTTTTTCTAGTGGAAGCCCTAGGAACTGTAATCTGGGAGGTATTCCTTTGATCTTCCCATAAACAAGCATTTGAATGGGCGGACACCTCAACAACAACAAAAAATTGTCTGCCATATCAGTTATGTTATACTCACAGACATTATTTTAACAGTTTTAGAAACTTCAGAGTGTTTTCTATCCAATACTACCAATTATATGCATATCCTAGCTTCTGGGCCTGAGTAACAGGCAGTTTACTTTGGGCACCTCAGTCATCCGAACTTCTGAATACTGCCCCCTATCCCGAAGAAGGACGGTGGATCAGTCAATCATATCATTCCAATTTTCATTCTAAAACCAGAGGAGCAGCCATTTTAATTAGTAAAAACATACCGTTCGCAATATCAGGTGTAGAGGCTAATCTTCTTAACTCTTAAGGATTAGCGCCTTTTTTTCAATTGTTGCCTAAAATGACATGCCCAAATCTAACTGCCTGTAGCTCAGGCCCTGAAGCAAGGATATGCATATTATTGGTACCATTTGAAAGGAAACACTTTGAAGCTTTTGGAAATGTGAAAGGAACGTAGTAAAATATAACACATTAGATCTGGTAAAAGATAATACAAAGAAAAAAACAACCGTTCTTTTGTATTTTTTTGTACAATCTTTGAAATGCAAGAGAAAAGCCATAATGTATTATTCCAGCCCAGGTGCAATTTCGATTTTGGCCACTAGATGGCATCAGTGTATGTGCAAAGTTTTAGACTGATCCAATGAACCATTGTATTTCTGTTCAAAATGTTGTAAGTTGGTGGTTGAAGATATCCCTCTAGTGTTGTGGGGGCTGTGCTTTGGCAAAGTGGGTGGGGTTATATCCTTCCTGTTTGGCCCTGTCCGGGGGTATCATCGGATGGGGCCACAGTGTCTCCTGACCCCTCCTGTCTCAGCCTCCAGTATTTATGCTGCAGTAGTTTATGTGTCGGGGGGCTAGGGTCAGTTTGTTTTGTCTGGAGTACTTCTCCTGTCTTATCCGGTGCCCTGTGTGAATTGAAGTATGGTCTCTCTAATTCTCTCTTTCTTACTCTCTCTCGGAGGACCTGAGCCCTAGGACCATGCCTCAGGACTACCTGGCATGATGACTCCTTGCTGTCCCCAGTCCACCTGGCCCTGGTGCTGCTTCAGTTTCAACTGTTCTGCCTGCGGCTATGGAACCCTGACCTGTTCACGGGATGTGCTACCTGTCCCAGACCTGCTGTTTTCAACTCTCTAGAGACAGCAGGAGCGGTAGAGATACTCTTAATGATCTGCTATGAAAAGCCAACTGACATTTACTCCTGAGGTGCTGACTTGCTGCACCCTCGACAACTACTGTGATTATTATTATTTGACCATGCTGGTCATTTATGAACATTTGAACATCTTGGCCATGTTCTGTTATAATCTCCACCTGGCACAGCCAGAAGAGGACTGGCCACCCCTCATAGCCTGGTTCCTCTCTAGGTTTCTTCCTAGGTTTTGGCCTTTCTAGGGAGTTTTTCCTAGCCACCGTGCTTTTACACCTGCATTGCTTGCTGTTTGGGGTTTTAGGCTGGGTTTCTGTACAGCACTTTGAGATATCAGCTGATGTAAGAAGGGCTATATAAATACATTTGATTTGATTTGATTTGTATCAAGACTGCCCAAATGTGCCTAATTTGTTTATTAATAACTTTTCATGTTAAAAATTGTGCACTCTCCTCAAACAATAGCATGGTATTCTTTCACTGTAATAGCTACTGTAAATTGGACAGTGCAGTTAGATTAACAAGAATTGAAGCTTTCTGCCAATATCAAATATGTCTATGTCCTGGGAAATTTTCTTGTTACTTACAACCTCATGCTAATCGAATTAGCCTACGTTAGCTCAACCGTCCCGTGGAAGGGACACCGATCCCGAAGAAGTTTTTTAAGGTATGTAACCTTCATTTAACTAGGAAAGTCAGTTAACCTTTTACGGGGGCAGCCCGACACCGGTACACTTATGACAACATCCAGCTCAAAGTGCAGGGCGCGAAATTCAAAATCTATTTTTTTTTAATATTTAACTTTCACACATTAACAAGTCCAAGACACCAGATGAAAGGTGCACATCTTGTGAATCAAGCAAACATGTCCGATTTTTAAAATGTTTTACAGGGAAGACAAAATATGTAAATCTATTAGCTAACCATGTTAGCAAAAGACACAACTTTTCTAACTCCATCAGTTTCTTACTCCATCAGGTGCTATCACAAATTCGACCAAATAAAGATATAAATAGCCACTAACCAAGAAACAAATTCATCAGATGACAGTCTGATAACATATTTATTGTATAGCATATGTTTTGTTTGAAAAATTTGCATATTTCATGTATAAACCATAGTTTACATTTCAGCTACAATCCGAAATTGCACCGAAAGCAGCCATAATATTTACAGACACCAACGTCAAATAGCTAATTACTCATCATAAAACATTTCTGAAAAATACATAGTCTGCAGCAATTGAAAGACAGGCATCTTGTGATTCCAAACAATATTTCCGATTTATTAAATGTTTTACAGCGAAAACAAAATGTATCGCTATATTAGCGTAGCTACAATAGACAGAAATAATTGGGCGCCCACGGCCAGTTCACATGCACGACAGATATATGAAATAACATCATAAAATGGGTCTTACTTTTGCTGATCTTTCATCAGAATGTTGAAGAATGTGTCCTCTGTCCAGATGAGTCGTTGTTTCGATTCAGAATGGCAAATGTCCCTCTTCAATTAGCATTGGCACTAGCCGAGTGGCTAGTAAATTTCTCCAACGTAAACACAGTCAGAGGACGGAACACAGCAAAACTCCCGAATAAAGTTTCAATAATCTGATTAAACTATATTGAAAAAACATACATTGCGATGATATGGTCACATGTATCAAAAAAAATTCGAGCCGGAGACGTTAGCCGTTCGTTACCAAGGCAAAACAGAAGTCAATCCCACTTCCTTCAGAGTACCGGAAGTGGACGGTCACGTCAAAGAAATAGTTTTTTTTCCACCACAGACCAAGATGAGCACAAAAATTTCTTCTCTGACATCCTCTTTACACCAATAGGAAGGCGTATAGAGTGTCAGCAGACTCCTAAGTGTCAAGACCATGTATAGGCATCAAGTTGAAAAGAGCATCGATTTCTGACATTTCACTTCCTGGTCAGGAAAAGTGCTGCAGAAGGACTTCTGTTTCACTCAGAGAAATAATTCCAACTCTTTTAGAAACTAGAAAGTGTTTTCTATCCAAAAATAATAATAATATTCATATTGTACGAGCACGATTTGAGTAGGAGGCCGTTTGAAATGGGCACGATTTCACTGGCTACTCAACACTTTGCCTTGCAGCCATAAGAACACATTCTTATTTACATTCCAATGACAGCCTACTGGGGAACAGTGGGTTAAGTGCCTTGTTCAGGGGCAGAATGACAGATTTTTACCTTGTCAGCTCGGGGATTCGATCAAGCAACCTTTCGGTTACTGGCCCAATGCTCTAAGCATTAGGCTACCTGCCGCCCCAAAAGGTAGTAGGAAGAATGTACACCTGTTATCTTGGCTAACATTTATGCACCAAATTGGGATAACAGTTCATTCTTACAAGAATGTATTTTCTCAATTACCAAATATGGACACACACCACCTATTAATAGGTGGTGATATGAATTGTGTACTGTCGCCCGATCTGGATAGTAGCTCTCCTAAGGTATCATCTTCATCAAAAACATTATCCACGATTCAGCTATTTCTTAAGACATATGGCATATCTGATGCTTGGCATTTCCGCAATCGCACAGCTAGGGAGTATTGTTTTTTTCTCACCAGTTCATGAGACCTTCTCACGTATAGACTACTTTTTCCTAGACAATAGATGTCTACCACTTATCACAGAGTGTGATTACCAAGCTATAGTCATTTCGGATCATTCTCTTCTTACTAGGAAACTACTTACACGAATACACAGCCTAATTATCTACCTTGGGGACTTAACTCACTACTGCTATCAGAAGAAACATTTGGTGATTTTATAACACCTCAAATTGAGCTATTTCTCGAGCTTAATCAAACCCATGGAATGTCTCCTACAACAGTATGGGAATCAATGAAGGCTTATGTAAGGGGCCAAATTATTTCACACAGGGCAAGATTAAGGAAGTGCAATATTCAATGCCTAGGAGAACTTACAAATAAAATCTTAGATTTGGATATGGCATATTCACACTATTCATCCGCAGATTTACTAAAACAACATTTGACACTTCAGACAGAGTTTGATCTTCTTTAACTTCACAAGCTGAAAATCTAATTATATAACTGATGAGCTGAGTAACAAATGTATTGATCATTTAGAGGTCAATTCAAGCTTTCATAACTTTCACTCACAATTATACACTTCGGAATCCGCTGGTAATGTTACCTTACACAACACCTTCTTTGAGAACTTAGATATTCCTAGAGTTGAACCTGAGATAGTGTCACGACTTCCGCTGAAGTCGGCCCCTCTCCTTGTTCGAGCGGTGTTCGGCGCTCGACGTCACCGATCTTCTAGCTATCACTGATCCATTTTTCATTTTCCATTGGTTTCGTCTTGTCTTCCATCACACCTGGTTCCAATCCCATCAATTACATGTTGTGTATTTAACCCTCTGTTTCCCCTCATGTCCCTGTCGGTGATTGTTCGTTGCATGTATTGGTGCTTTGTATGTTATGGTGTGTGACGGGTTTTGTACCCACTTTCTTTATTTTGTATATGTTGGTTTTCGGAGTTTGTGAGCTGAATTAGAAGAACAGTTCTCTGTAGAAGAGATTGTGTTGGCAATTCAATCTATGCAGTGTGGTAAATCCCCTGGACCAGACGGATTTACAAGCAAATTCTTAAAGAAATTCTCAACTCATCTCTCTCATCTCTTGCTTTCCGTATTTGAGGAATCATTCTCCTGAAATTCTTTACCCTCAATAATGAGACAAGCATGCATTTCACTTATTCTGAAAAAGGGAAAAAAACAATTGGGTGTGGTTCATATAGGCCAATTGCTTTACTGAATTGCGATGTGAAGATACTTTCTAAGATAATTGCCTGCCGTTTTGAGTTAGTCCTTCCCTCCATTATCTCTACAGATCAAACTGATTTCATTAAAAGTCGTCATTATTTTTTCAACATTAGACGTCTTTATAATATATTTTATAATCCCTCTTCATTAGACACTCCAGAGATGTTGTTATCACTTGATGCTTAGAAGGCATTTGATCTGGTGGAGTGGGATTATCTATTTTATACTCTCAAACAATTTGGACTCGGTCCCAATTTTATGTCTTGGATCAAAGTCCTTTACTCCTCCCTATAGCTGCAGTGCGCACAAATAATAACCTTTCATCCTATTATCAACTTCAACGTGGGACAAGACAGGGTTGTCCTCTATCCCCTCAGCTGTTTGCCATTGCAGTTAAGCCTTTAGACATAGCAATATGTAATAACACCAATATCAAAGGTTTTCGAAGAGAGGGCTTAGAGCATAAAGTTTCACTCTATGCAGATGTCATGCTATTATATATGGCTGACCCTTTAACCGGTCTTCCAGAGATCCAGGTTCTACTAAAGACATTTGGTAAAGTATGAGGTTAATCTACAAAAAATGAATTGATGCCCATTAATCCTTCTGCCATGCAAAATAATTTTAGTCATGTGCCCTTCAGAGTGACTATACAGAAATTGAAATGTTTGAGAATTTGGGTCACACACAGTTTCAAAGATATCTATAAAGCCAATTCCCCTCCCTTGATACTTATTTCAATGTATTCCTATCTTTCTGACAAAATATTTTTTATCCCCATAGAAAAACTGATATTACTTTTATCTTTTATCTTTATACTTTTATCTGGAACAAGAAAAACCTTTGGATAAGTAAGAGCGTATTGCAGAGATCTCGTCCCCAGGGTAGTCTGGCACTTCTGAACTTTCAATATTATTACTGGGCAGCTAATATAAGAATCATTCTATATTGGATTACAGAAATCCCTGATGTTACAGGCCCAAAATGGTTGACCTTGGAGATGTCATCCTGTTGCCCCACCTCCTTAGCTGCCTTACTCTGCTCAAAACTTGCATTTGCCTGTTTCCAAATACACTAAAAATCCTATTGTTCAACATTCTCTAAACATCTGGAAACAGTTCAGGTGATCGTTTGGTCTCAGCGAATTTTCAACTTCTGCCCGATTATTAAAGAACCATACATTCTCTCCATCATTATTAGACCAGGTGTTTCATATCTGGTCTGGAAAAGGGATCTCCTCACTGAACAACTTGTACATTGATATGGATTTTGCATCTTTTGAACAGTTAGTACAAAAGTTCAATATTCCTAAATCCATCTAAATTTCTTTAGATACCTGCAATTGCGTAGTTTTGTATCTTTATACTCTAGTCACTTCCCATCACACCCAACTACCTCCCTTCTAGATAGTTAAAAAAAAATGATAACCCTTATATCAAAGGGGGCACAAGCTTGATCTATTGTCACGCCCTGACCTTAGAGAGCCTTTTTATTCTCTATTTTGGTTAGGTCAGGGTGTTACTAGGGTGGGTACTCTAGTTTATGTATTTCTATGTTGGCCTGGTATGGTTCCCAATCAGAGGCAGCTGTCTATCGTTGTCTCTGATTGGGGATCATATGGCAGCCTTTTCCACCTGTAGTGTGTGGGATCTTGATTTTGTATTGTTGCTTTTTAGCCCTACAAAGCTGTACGTTTCGTTTGGTACTCTTTCTTGTTTTGTGCCGGTTATCATATATAAAAAATGATTAACCTACCCCTCGCTACCTCTTAGTCCGACCATCCTTCCAACAACGATCGTTACATCTATACATTATTAAACTTGCACAGTCTGGATTCCCTGAACTGTCTTAAGAACCAATGGGAAGAGGATTTAGGTGAACAACTTACAGACAAAACTTGGCAGAGTAAGGTTCAGAGAATACATTTTTCATTTATATGTTTAATACATGCTGTAATTCAATTTAAACTATTTCATCGGCTGCATTGGTCAAAGGCAAAATTATCCAAGAATAGATCCCACTTGTGACCGATGTACGCAGGCCCCTGCTACTTTAATACACGTTTTGGACATACAAGTAATTGACAGATTTCTGGATAAAAGTTTGAGTGGTTTTCTAAGATATTGGAGAGACCTATAGAAACTTTGCCTTTATTGCATTATTCGGAGTGGCACCACAGGAGGCCCCTATAAACAGTTCTATAGAGTGGCACCACAGGAGGCCCCTCTAAACAGTTCTATGGAGTGGCACCACTGGAGGCCCCTCTAAACAGTTCTATAGAGTGGCACCACAGGAGGCCCCTCTAAACAGTTCTATGGAGTGGCACCACAGGAGGCCCCTCTAAACAGTTCTATAGAGTGGCACCACAGGAGGCCCCTATAAACAGTTCTATAGAGTGGCACCACAGGAGGCCCCTCTAAACAGTTCTATAGAGTGGCACCACAGGAGGCCCCTATAAACAGTTCTATAGAGTGGCACCACAGGAGGCCCCTCTAAACAGTTCTATAGAGTGGCACCGCAGGAGGCCCCTATAAACAGTTCTATGGAGTGGCACCACAGGAGGCCCCTCTAAACAGTTCTAAGGGCAGCATGCTGGCGTTTCCTACTCTTCTAGTATCTAAGTGGAAGGATTGTTTTTTTCCTACTTTTAACCATTGGATAAAGGAGGTTATCTTCTACTTCATCACAATCCCGGATCCGGGAGCACCCCCATCAGTAAAAAAGATGACTAGCATAGCCTAGCATAGCGTCACAAGTAAATACTAGCATCTAAATATCATTAAATCACAAGTCCAAGACACCAGATGAAAGATATACATCTTGTGAATCCAGCCATCATTTCTGATTTTTAAAATGTTTTACAGGGAAGACACAATATGTAAATCTATTAGCTAACCACGATAGCAAAAGACACAACTTTTTTTCCCACCATTTTTTTCCTGCATAGGTAGCTATCACAATTTCGACCAAATAAAGATATAAATAGCCACTAACCAAGAAACAACTTCATCAGATGACAGTCTGATAACATATTTATTGTATAGCATATGTTTTGTTAGAAAAATTTGCATATTTCAGGTATAAATCATAGTTTTACATTGCAGCCACCATCACAACTCTCACCAAAGCAACTAGAATAACTACAGAGACTAACGTGAATTACATAAATACTCATCATAAAACATTTATGAAAAATACACAGCGTACAGCAAATGAAAGACAAAGATCTTGTGAATCCAGCCAATATTTCAGATTTTTTAAGTGTTTTACAGTGAAAACACAATATATCATTATATTAGCTTACTACAATAGCCAACAGCATTGATTCAAGCCAACAATAGCGATAATGAATAAACCAGCAAAAGATATCAATTTTTTTCACTAACCTTCTCAAACTTTTTCAGATGACAGTCCCATAACATCATATTACACAATACATATAGAGTTTGTTCGAAAATGTGCATATTTAGCGGCACAAATCGTGGTTATACAATGAGAATAGTAGCCAAGCTGCCAACAATATGTCGGGAGAAATCTTGGGAGAGGCACCTAATCTAATCAGTAACTAATCATAAACTTGACTAAAAAATACAGGTTGGACAGCAAATGAAAGATACATTAGTTCTTAATGCAACCGCTGTGTTAGATTTTTAAAATTAACGTTACTACGACATACAGCGTGCGTTAAAGCGAGACCGCACCGAAATTAATGGCGGAATATGAGTTTTACATTTTTCAACAGAACAATGAATTAACATCATAAATAGTTATTAAATTTGATGAGCTCCCATCAGAATCTTGGGCAAGTTGTCCTTTGTCCAAAAGAATCGTTGCTCGGTTGTAGATTGTCGCCTTCAACTTTGGAATTAGCAGTAAACATTAGCCATGTGGCCCAGACGTGCCCAACTCACTAGAACGCAGCACAAATAAATATCCGAAAATCGCAATATACTGATATAAACTGATATCACTCGGTTTAAAATAACAACATTATGATGTCTTTAACACCTATATCGAATAAAATCAGAGCCGGATATATCTAAGGGCGATAACGGGAGCTTTCTAGAACGCCATCCTGAGGTCTGTCTTGCGTCATGGCGAATGAAGGAAAGAGAGGACCCCACGTTGCCAGTCCATTTATATGGCCTCAGATCTGCCTAGCAACTCCATTCCAATTCTCACTATTTGCTGACATCCAGGGGAAGGCGTATGCAGTGCATCTCAACCAATAGAAGACATGCAAATTAATAAACCGACCTCAGAACAGCCTGGCTGATTTCAGATTTCTCACTTGCTGACAGGAAGATTGCTCCAACTCGAGTTCTGTTTTACTCACAGATATATTTCAAACGGTTTTAGAAACTAGAGAGTGTTTTCTATCCAATAGTAATAATAATATGCATATTGTACGAGCAAGAATTGAGTACGAGGCAGTTTAATTTGGGAACGAAATTTTTACAAAGTGCAAACAGCACCCACTATTGAGCAACATCTTAAGCTAGAGAAAATATGCTACTCTGTTTGGGGATCTGCAACCTTTCCTATCCTTTGTAGAAGACATAGACCCATAAACCAACCCAAATTATAATTTGTATCATTATTTTTATATATATTTTTTACTTTTTGTTTTATAATATCTTTTTATTGTTTTTACTTTTTGATTATATTACTCATTGTATATCATGCCTGCTTTAAGTCTGGTTTTGGGGTGGTTCTCTGTTAGAGCATGGGGGGATTGGGGTGGGTTTTATTTTGTAGGGGATGCGTGTGTGTTCTGCCCTCTACCTGTTCTGTCTGTTTTCTCTGCTACCGCACGGCAAGCGGTACTGGAGCGCGAAGTCTGTGACCAAAAAGGTCCTTAACAGCTTCTATCCCCAAGCCATGAGACTGCTGAACAATTAATAAAATGGCCTCCGGACAATTTACATTGTCACCCCCCCCCCCCCCCCCCCACCCTCCATTTGTTTTGTAAACTGCTGCTACTCACTGTTTGTTATCTTTGCATAGACACTTCACCCCTACCTAACTGTACAAATTGCTTCAACTAACCTGTGGCACTGATTCCTGCTTACAAGCGAAAATTTAAGCAGGAAGCACCAGTGACTCGGTCTATAAAAAAGTGGTCAGATGAAGCAGATGCTAAACTACAGGACTGTTTTGCTATAACAGACTGGAACATGTTCCGGGATTCTTCCGATGGCATTGAGGAGTACACCACATCAGTCACTGGCTTTATCAATAAGTGCATCGAGGACGTCGTCCCCACAGTGACTGTACGTACATACCCCAACCAGAAGCCATGGATTACAGGCAACATTCGCACTGAGCTAAAGGGTAGAGCTGCCGCTTTCAAGGTGCGGGACTCTAACCCGGAAGCTTACAAGAAATCCTGCTATGCCCTGCAACGAACCATCAAGCAGGCAAAGCGTCAATGCAGGGCTAAGATTGAATCATGAATCATACTACACCCGTTCCGACTCTCGTCTTATGTAGCATGGCTTGAAAACTTTTACAGACTACAAAGGGAGGCACAGGCGAGAGCTGTCTAGTGACACGAGCCTACCAGACGAGCTAAATCACTTCTATGCTCGCTTCGAGGCAAGCAACACTGAGGCATGCATGAGAGCATCAGCTGTTCCGGACGACTGTGTGATCAAACTCTCCGTAGCCGACGTGAGGAAGACCTTTAAACAGGTCAACATACACAAGGCTGTGGGGCCAGACGGATTACCAGGACGTGTGCTCTGGGCATGTGCCGACCAACTGACAGGTGTCTTCACTGACATTTTCAACATGTCCCTGATTGAGTCTGTAATACCAACTTGTTTCAAGCAGACCACCATAGTCCCTGTGCCCAAGAACACAAAGGCAACCTGCCTAAATGACTACAGTTCCGTAGCACTCACGTCCATAGCCATGAAGTGCTTTGAAAGGTTGGTAATGGCTCACGTCAACACCATTACCCCAGAAACCCTAGACCCACTCCAATTTTCATGCCGCTCAAACAGATCCACAGATGATGCAATCTCTATTGCACTCCACACTGCCCTTTTTCCCACCTGGACAAAAGGAACACTTATGTGAGAATGCTATTCATTGACTACAGCTCAGCGTTCAACACCATAGTGCCCTCAAAGCTCATCACAAAGCTAAGGATCCTGGGACTAAACAGCTCCCTCTGCAACTGGATCCTGGACCTCCTGACGGGCTGCCCCCAGGTGGTGAGGGTAGGTAGCAACACATCTGCCATGCTGATCCTCAACACTGGAGCTCCACAGGGGTGCGTGCTCAGTCCCCTCCTGTACTCCCTGTTCACCCACGACTGCATGGCCAGGCATGACTCCAACACCATCATTACGTTTGCTGACGACGCAACAGTGGAAGGCCTGATCACCGACAACAACGAGGCAGCCTATAGAGAGGAGGTCAGAGACCTGGCCGTGTGGTGCCAAAATAACAACCTATCCCTCAACGTAGACAAGACTAAGGAGATGATTGTGGACTACAGGAAAAGGAGGACCGAGCACGCCCCCATTCTCATCGAAGGGGCTGTAGTGGAGCAGGTTGAGAGCTTCAAGTTCTTTGGTGTCCACATCAACAACAAACTAGAATGGTCCAAACACACCAAGACAGTCGTGAAGAGGGCACAACAAAGCCTATTCCCCCTCAGGAAACTAAAAAGATTTGGCATGGGTCCTGAGATACTCAAAAGGTTCTACAGCTGCAACGTCAAGAGCATCCTGACTGGTGGCATCACTGTCTGGTACGGCAATTGCTCGGCCTCTACGGCCCAGTACATCACTGGGGCTAAGCTGCCTGCCATCCAGGACCTCTACACCAGGCGGTGTCAGAGGAAGGCCCTAAAAACTGTCAAAGACCCCAGCCACCCCAGTCATAGACTGTTCTCTCTACTACCGCATGGCAAGCGGTACCGGAGTGCCAAGTCTAGGACAAAAAGGCTTCTCAACAGTTTTTACCCCCAAGCCATAAGACTCCTGAACAGGTAATCAAATGGCTTCCCGGACTATTTGCATTGTGTGCCCCCCCAACCCTTCTTTTTACACTGCTGCTACTCTCTGTTTATCATATATGCATAGTCACTTTAACTATACATTCATGTACATACTACCTCATTTGGGCCGACCAACCAGTGCTCCCGCACATTGGCTAACCGGGCTATCTGCATTGTGTCCCGCCACCCACCAACCCCTCTTTTACGCTACTGCTACTCTCTGTTCATCATATATGCATAGTCACTTTAACCATATCTACATGTACATACCACCTCAATCAGCCTGACTAACCGGTGTCTGTATGTAGCCTCGCTACTTTTATAGCCTCTCTACTGTATATAGCCTGTCTTTTTACTGTTGTTTTATTTCTTTACTTACCTATTGTCCACCTAATACATTTTTTGCACTATTGGTTAAAGCCTGTAAGTAAGCATTTCGGCGCACGTGACAAATAAACTTTGATTTGCATCTCAGTGCAAGAGGCATCACTACAAACACCCTGGTTTGAATCCAGGCTGTATCACAACTGGCCGTGATTGGGAGTCCCATAGGGCAGTGCACAATTGGCCCAGCGTCGTCCTTGTTTGGCCGGTGTAGTGAGCGTGCAATCACAAGATGCTGCGATTTACTCTCCAATCAGATGCAGTATCACAGCTTTCAATATAAATTACTGGACATCTAGAGCATCATCACATCTTAGTGATGTGTGATTTGCTGTATGTTACTCTCTCCCCACCAGGACTCACTTAAAAAACAACACACAGTGATAATAGAGCTTATTTAAGACTTTTAATAATCTGACAAGTAAACACAAGGGACCAGCTTTTGAAAACAGGATATGACAGAATTGGAATACTGCATTGCAAAAGGGAGAGAATACATTTCAGAAGCTTCACACTGACATACAGTAGTTTCATTAACTGCATAGTGGTTGACCAGCAATACTGGATATTGTATCATACAGTGTTGTGCAGTCGTTGGGGTCATTATGGTTTTGGTCATAATCTGTCAGCATGCAACAGGTGTTCGTTAGACCAGTCCATTCATTTATAATGTGATCAATCTTTCAATTTAGAAAGACTATTAGCCTACAGTAAAAAGCCTCAGAGGTGACGTATACAAAATATGTCCACAAATAACAGCTATGTGAATAACAAATACAATCATTTGAAGAAAGAAAAAAGTTCAATGGCTGGAAGTAATTTAATACCAGTTTGTTGTTTCCTTTCCAGGCTAAGGAGTCTCCCTCCTATTGAAAGAAATGCTATTTCTTCTCAGTACAAGCATTTCCAAGATTTAGGTCAATTTTTTACAGGCGTAGGGAACATGCTTTAAGTTTGGTCCCTCACTTCTCCCCCTTGTAGTTGATGATGTACGTTGGGGTATCAGTAACTTGTCAATCATGGGGATAACTATATCATGACACCTCAATGAGTTCTACTGAGTGGTTAGAGCTGGTTTGTGAGGGGGACAGAGGCCTGACGTGCACTAATTAGATGTTCCCACTGTCACCTCCATCACCTCTGTTGTTCCCCCAAGGTTCTTAGTCTCAACCCCACTTTGGACCGCACATCCCATGATGCACTGCTTCCGCCTAAGCGACAGTGGGGCATCCCCTCTGTGGTATCCATTTTGGATGTAGCTGATTGGTGCAGGGTCTGACCGTGGTGGCGACCACTGACAGAAGGCAGAGGAAGCCTCTTTCTCAGCTCTATGGGTCCCTATGGGACGCCTAGTGGGGCTGAGTTTGGGGCTGGGCTCCAGGGCATAACTGTTCACCATGGTGCCACATGATCCATCCACCATGCTGATGCTAGTGGTGGTGCGCATGGCACTAATGTTGCCGCCCACCCCTCTGTCCCCCCCATTCACCTCCTGGTGGCCCAGCACGTGCTGGCGCAGGATCCTGCGGAAGGTGTGGCGGAACTCCCGGATGCGGTATGCGTAGATGAAGGGGTTGACCACGGAGTTGGCGTGGGACAGGATGATGGCGATGTTCATCACCCATATGTGTGGGCGCCCACAGTCCTGGCAGAACAGGTTGAAGCAGTTGATGATGTGCAGGGGCAGCCAGCAGAAGGCGAACAGACCCACGATAATGGCCAGAGACTTGGCCGCGTGGACCTCCTTCTGCAGTGTGGAGCGGGAAGACGTGGACGACGAACTTGTCCCGTGGGTGTGCATGTGAGTCAGCTTCAGGTCCATCAGCCTCAGTTGGCACCGCGCCGCCATGAAGATGCGGGCGTAGATGGCCAGCATGACCAGCAGAGGCACCAGCACACAGCCAAAGAAGTTAAAGTAGACCATGTAGTGCAGGGTCACCACGCCCTCAAACAGGCACTCTGTCATGCCCTCGGGGCATGAGCTGCTGTTGGTGGCATTGACACCCCTGTTCCAGCCTAGCATGGGCGTGAGGCCGATGCCCACAGAGAGAACCCAGCACACTGCGACGATGCTCTTCGCCCTCCCGGCCGTCACAAGGCTGTTATACCTAAAGATCACATGAAAACACAAGAGAGAAATTCAGACAGGTGCTTTATATTGTTACATGACAAACATTGACATTCCCAGGATGAGAGAGTTCCTTTTTTCAAGCCCAGACATTCCCAGACAGACTAACAAAGCATGTTCATCTTTCCTGGACCAAACCAATGGCTTCCTGTAATCAGAGAGCTCTACAGAATGTATGGGAGAGGCTTCAGAGCATAACAGCCTTTATACAGAGAATGTACCAGTATCTATTTATATGGGAAATGAGTCCATTGTTTGACAGACTCGACTAACCCTGCCATACTAGAAGATGGAGCAGCAGCATTTCCTGTGATTTAAGGAACATTGCACAAAAGCTTATCTACCCTCTGATGTAACCCTTGTTGGCTGTCCTTTGTTTGTGCCCCAGACATTACACAAATGAAAATCTGTGTTCTATGTAATATGCAGAATGAGATCAACCGATTTCTATATATTTTTTTAATTGAACCTTTATTTAACTAGGCAAGTCAGTTAAGAACAAATCATTTAATTTAATAATATCACAAACCACTCAATATTGGGATACCACAGTTATAGTAATTTGAGGAAAATATTCACTCAGCATTAAAGCAAATATTAAGGAAATTAGTCAGTCTTAAGGCCAATAGTTGAAATGAACAGAATATCAAGCTGTTGTAAGGTCTTTCTGTCTGTTTTCTTCCATTGGCCATGTCTAAACCAGAGTTCATA
Source organism: Salvelinus fontinalis (assembly GCF_029448725.1). NCBI lineage: Eukaryota > Metazoa > Chordata > Actinopteri > Salmoniformes > Salmonidae > Salvelinus > Salvelinus fontinalis. The sequence continues at coordinate 18,607,259 of NC_074685.1, forward strand.
ATGTAAAATCTCAAAGGGCAGCGCCACAGACACATGACCCAGTTGTTTGTGGTTAAGGGGTGGGTTGAGGGGTCCAGGAGGGCTTAGGCCCCTTTGACTGAGACCTCTGTGGACCAGCGTGGCTCTGGAGCTCAGGATGTAATGAAAGCTCATTCATATCCACGCACATGCAAATGCACACACAGGTTGGGTCCCTAACCCTAACCTGCTATGACTTTAACACGAAGGCAATGCCTTCCCACGGGAGAATCAAAATTGCAGTTGTGACTGTGACCAAACAGTAGCTTTGGTTACCCACATGCTTGTAGTATGAGGCACAATATTTCCCATGAGGCACCCTATTTCATTCCAGTTTCACTCTTTAAGAAAGGGGAGATTTCAAGTTGAACATTTTGGTTGTTGTTGCCAATTTTTCGGGTTGACTTGTTTGGTTGTAGTCTGCAGGAAATATCCATTAACATACAATCATGGTCAAAAGCTTTGAGAATGACACAAATATTAATTTTCACAAAGTCTGCTGCCTCAGTTTGTATGATGGCAATTTGCATATACTCCAGAATGTTATGAAGAGTGATCAGATTAATTGCAATTAATTGCAAAGTCCCTCTTTGCCATGCAAATTAACTGAATCCCCCCAAAAACATTTCCACTGCATTTCAGCCCTGCCACAAAAGGACCAGCTGACATCATGTCAATGATTCTCTCGTTAACACAGGTGTGAGTGTTGACGAGGACAAGGCTGGAGATCACTCTGTCATGCTGATTGAGTTTGAATAACAGACTGGAAGTTTCAAAAGGAGGGTGGTGCTTGGAATCATTGTTCTTCCTCTGTCAACCATGGTTAGCTGCAAGGAAACACGTGCCATCATTATTGCTTTGCACAAAAAGGGCTTCACAGGCAAGGATATTGCTGCCAGTAAGATTGCACCTAAATCAACCATTTATCAGATCATCAAGAACTTTAAGTAGAGCGGTTCAATTGTTGTGAAGAAGGCTTCAGGTCGCCCAAGAAAGTCCAGCAAGCGCCAGGACCGTCTCCTAAAGTTGATTCAGCTGTGGGATCGGGGCACCACCAGTACAGAGCTTGCTCAGGAATGGCAGCAGGCAGATGTGAGTGCATCTGCACGCACAATGAGGCGAAGTAGTAAAGTAAAGAAGCCACTTCTCTCCAGGAAAATCATCAGGGACAGACTGATATTCTGCAAAAGGTACAGGGATTGGACTGCTGAGGACTGGGGTAAAGTAATTTTTTCTGATGAATACACCCTTTCCGATTGTTTGGGGCATCCGGAAAAAAGCTTGTCCGAAGAAGACATGGTGAGCGTTACCATCAGTCCTGTGTCATGCCAACAGTAAAGCATCCTGAGACCATTCATGTGTGGGGTTGATTCTCAGCCAATGTTGCCAAAGAACACAGCCATGAATAAAGAATGGTACCAACACATCCTCCGAGAGCAACTTCTCCCAATCATCCAGGAACAGTTTGGTGATGATCAATGCCTTTTCCAGCATGATGAAGCACCTTGCCATAAGGCAAAGTGATAACTAAGTGGCTCGGGGGAACAAAACATCGATATTTTGGGTCCATGGCCAGGACACTCCCTAGACCTTAATCCCATTGAGAACTTGTGGTCAATCCTCAAGAGGCGGGTGGACAAACAAAAACCCACAAATTCTGACAAACTGCAAGCATTGATTATGCAAGAATGGGCTGCCATTAGTCAGGATGTGGCCCAGAAGTTAATTGACAGCATGCCAGGGTGGATTGCAGAGGTCTTGAAAAAGAAGGGTCGACACTGCAAATATTGACTCTTTGCATCAACTTCATGTAATTGTCAATAAAAGCCTGACACTTATGAAATGCTTGTAATTATACTTCAGTATTCCATAGTAACATCTTACAAAAATATCTAAAGAGACTGAAGCAGCAAACTTTGTGGAAATTAATATTTGTGTCATTCTCAACTTTTGGCCACGACTGTATATTCAAAGATACATATTTGTCCCTTATGCAAACTTGAGTGCCTTACTAACATTAAAATAGCATACTAAACTAGCTATCTAGACATGTATTGCTGTCACGCCCTGACCATAGTTTGCTTTGTACGTTTATATGTTTTGTTTAGTCAGGGTGTGATCTGAGTGGGCATTCTATGTTGTATGTCTAGTTTGTCTGTTTCTGTGTTTGGCCTGATATGGTTCTCAATCAGAGGCAGGTGTTAGTCGTTGTCTCTGATTGGGAACCATATTTAGGTAGCCTGTTGTCATTGTGGGTTGTGGGTGATTGTCTATGTTATGTTGCATGATAGCACAGTGTTTATATAGCGGTCACGTTCGTCTTATTCGTTTTGTTGTTTTTTGTTTAAGTGTTCTTCAGTAAATATAGAAGAATGTATTCAAACCACGCTGCGCTTTGGTCCGCTTCTTACGACGATCGTGGCAATTGCAGGCCATTTGTTGCAGTTAAACATTACATACAACACTAAACTAGCTAGAAAGAGGAGGAAGGGAAGCGCTACTAAGGTACACTATAGTATATTGGTAAATAGAAGGTGCTCTTTGGTAAAAGGTGTAAATAGGTCATCAAAAAGAAAGGAGGACCAAACTAGCTATTTAATATATTTTATATTTGAGATTATTCAAAATAGCCACCCTTTGCCTTGATGACAGCTTTGCACACTCTTGGCATTCTCTCAACCAGCTTAATGAGGTAATCACCTGTAATGCATTTGAATTACCAGGTGTGCCTTGTAAAAAGTTAATTTCTGGAATTTCTTTCCTTCTTAATGCGTTTCAGACAATCAGTTGTGTTGTGACAAGGTAGGGTTGGTAAAAGACCAAATCCAGATTATGGCAAGAACAGCTCAAATAAGCAAAGAGAAACGACAGTCCATCATTACTTTCAGACATGAAGCTCAGTCAATCTGGAAAATGTAAAGTGCAGTCACAAAAACCATCAAGCGCTATGATGAAACTGGCTCTCATGAAGACCGCCACAGGAAAGTAAGACCCAGAGTTACCTTTGCTGCAGAGGATAAGTTCATTAGAGTTACCAGCCTCAGAAATTGCAGCCCAAATAAATGCTTCACAGAGTTCAAGTAACAGACACATCTCAACATCAACTGTTCAGAGGAGAATTCATGAATCAGGCCTTCATGGTCGAATTGCTGCAAAGAAACCACTACTAAAGAACACCAATACGAAGATGACGCTTGCTCTAGGCAAAGAAACACGAGCAATGGACATTCGATCGGTAGAAATCTGTCCTTTGGTCGGATGAGTCCCACTTTGAGATTTTTGGTTCCAACCGCCATGTCATTGAGAGACACAGAGTATGTAAACGGATGATCACTGCATGTGTGGTTCCCACCGTGAAGCATTGGGGAGTGGTGCGATGATGTGGGGGTGCTTTGCTGGTGACACTGTCAGTGATTTATTTAGAATTCAAGGCACAGCACGGCTACCACAACATTCTGCAGCGATATACCATCCCATCTGGTTTGTACTTAGTGGGACTATCATTAGTTTTTGTGTCTTCCCCAAGTTCCTCCCCCAAATCCTTTTGCCATCGAGTCTTTAAAAGGCAGCTAGGAAGGGTTCTGTAAGTAATTAAGCCAGCAACGTGCCATTGGAACACAGGAGTGATGGTTGCTGATAATGGGCCTCGGTACGCCTATGTAAGTATTCCATAAAAAATCAGCCATTTCCAGCTACAATAGTCATTTACCACATTCACAATGTATACACTGTATTTCGGATCAATTTGATGTTATTTTAATGGACAATTATTTATTTTTTCTCTAAAAACCAAGAACATTTCTAAGTGACCCCAAACTTTTGAACGGTAGTGTACAGCTGAAATTGCACCCCTAGGAAGCTTGTTTAGCTCAAAGATGCTCTCTATAGCTGTATTCACAGGCCTATGGGGAAATTCAGGTGTGTTAGCTCTTACAAAGTTCCTAGTCTAGAGATAGGAGAAGAAGTGGGATTGGGGGAAGTTGAACTTTTCCTGTAGTTGAGCAAAAGAGGCAAATGTATCATCAAATAATAATTGGGATAGAGAGGAGAGGCCCAGTGAGTGTCAGATGCCAAAAGCCCCATTATTTAAAGATGGATGAAATAAAATGTTCTGATTGATTGGGCCTGATAGAGAAAAGCCTCGGAGGCTAAACAGAACTGATTCCACATTTTAAGAGACTGCTTTACAATTGGGTTGACACACCTTTTGCCTAGGGACACTGGGAGAGACGAGCACAACACAGAAGATAGTGCAGCAGGTTTACACAATTCAGACTCCATCTGGACCCAGAGTGGTCTAGGGCCAGTAGGATCAGTCTGCAGCCAGTACAAAAGGGCTCTGAAATTTGCAGCCCAATAGTATGTCTGAAAATCTGGTAGAGCTAAACCACCCAATGCCTTAGGCTTCTGTAAATGTTTTCTACCAATCCGTGGTACCTTGCCATCCCAAATAAAATACATGAATGTTTGATCCAGTGAACGAATAAAGATTTTGGAATAAAAATGGGTTAACATTGAAATAAAAATTTGGGCATCACATTCATTTTAATGGCATTAATCCTTCCAATAAGAGAAATAGGTAGATACTTCCAAAAAGTAAATGATTGTTTCAAACTGTCTGCTAGAGCAACAATGTTTTCCTGAAACAAATTTGAATATTTCCTTGTCACTTTAACTCCCAAGTAGGTGAATTGATCCAGAACAATTTAACATGAACGTTTGTAAAATAACACTTTAAAGCAGCCTTATTTACAGGAAAAAGCTCTCTTGCCTAGATTCAGCTTGTACCCTGAGATTGATCCAAACTTTTTTTAAATAGATAAGGCATGTGGTAATGAGGTATCAGGGTTAGAGATACACAAAAGGAGGTTGTCAGCATATAGCGAGACTTTCTGCTCTTAGCCCGTTCTGATTATACCTTGAATGGCATCATTAGAGCGCAGTGCAACAGCGAGGGGCTCGATTGCCAAAACAAACAACAAGGGGGAGAGTGGACAACCCTGTCTGGATCCGCAGTGCAAAGGAAAATAGTCAGAGGACAAGTTGTTAGTCCGTAACGAAGCCATGGGAGAAAAATAAATAATCTTTATCCACGCAATGAATTTGGGGCCAAAGCTAAATCTATAAAGGGCATTTGTTAGCTAGTCCCACTCAACACGGTCAAAAGCTTTTTCCACATCGAGGGAAACCACCACCTCCGGGTCCCCCAACGCTGGGAAGTACAGTATATTCATAAGGCGTCTAATATTGAAAAACGAATGCCTATTTCTCATAAAGCCAGTCTGGTCAGAGTGTATTACTTGGTGTAGCAAGCCTTCCATACGGATGGCTAAGAGCTTGGCTAGGATTCCATTTCAGGGGTCTTTGTTTTTCTTCAATGGTAATGAAATTGAAGCCTAATAAAGACTAGGCTTTGATGTATTAAGGCACTCTGCAAATAATCGAGACAGGAATGGGCAAAGCAGGTTGGAAAACCTTCCTGACCTGGTGATTTACCACTTTTCATTGCGGACACTGCTGTTGCAATCTCCTCGGGTGTAAATTCTTCTTCTAAACAGTCATGGGAGTCTGTATCAAATGAAGGCATATTCAGACCATTAAGGAATGAATCAGTCAGCTAAGGGTCTTGAGGAGATTCAGGAGGTGTCTAGCACAGAGTAAAATTGTTAGAATTTATCATTGATCTCTTTATGTATAACGGTGGTAGCACCAGACAGGGTCCTTATTTGTGGGATTAAACATGAGGCCTTAGATTTACGGATCTGATGTGCACGGAGTTTACTGGCCTTGTCGCCTTGTTCATACACTCTGTATCAAGCTCGTAAGAGTAATTGTTCAGCTTGTCTGGTAGAAACCTCATCAAATTCAGATAGGAGTAGCTGGTGTTCTTTATGTAGATCAGAGGAAGGATCTACAGCATACTTCTCAGCCAATTGAGCTATGGCTTCGCTCAGGTCTCAAAGCCGCTGAGTGAGCTTTGTTTTTGTTGGCAGTATGAGAAATAAATAGCCACGTAGGTATGCTTTGAGAGACTCCCATATGGTAGAGCAGGACATACTTGACGTTGAATTAATTTCTAGGAATAAGGTGATTTCAGAAGAAATGTAATTGACAAACTCCTTATCTGAGCGTAAATGGGGTTAAGACGCCATTGATAACACATAGGAGGTTGCTGGGGAAACTCTAGCTCAAGCACTAATGGTGAATGGTCAGAATAAACAATACTCTCATAAGTACACCTCTGAAAGTTAGGCAGAAGTTTTTTGTCCAAAAATAAGTAATCAATGCGGGAGTATGTTTGATGAACATGAGAAAAAAAGGAATACTGTCTATCTGTAGGGTGTAGGAAATTGGAGACATTGTACAGTTGAAATCCCCCCCTAAAATCAACATATGGGAATCTAAATTGAGTATAGCAGATAAAAAGGTAGAAATTAAACTTGTGTCATCCCAATTGGGAGCATAAACACTAGCCAAAACAAGAGGGGTAGAAAACAGTTTACCGGTTACTATGACGTATCGTCCCTTAGGATCAGCAATAACTCAGAAGCTACAAAGGGAGTAGATTTATCAACCAAAATGGCAGCACCTCTTGATTTACTATGAAAGTTAGAGTGGAACAGTTGACCAACCCAGTCCCTACGCATCCTAAAGTACTCGCCAGTCCTCAAGTGAGCCTCTTGTAGAAATGCAAAAATTGCATTCAAACCCTTTAAGTGTGTCAGCACCCTCTTATGCTTCACAGGGTTGTTAGCCCCTTTGATGTTCCATAAAATGCACTTGATCGTATTATTTCAGCCACCCTGAGTACTCCATTTAAACAACCCTGTCATTAGAGCATAGTGGAAAAGCCATGAATACCCCAAAACCCCCAGAATAACCTGTCTTAGAGTACTAATGTACGGTGTAAGATACTTGGAAAAAGTACAGGGGAAAAAACACAAAAAAACAGTGACAACATTATAACTGAACAATTCAACCTCCTTCCTCCCCCCAACCACCTCCCCCCATCCAAGACAATACCTCCCCAAACGAGGTACAAGCCTAAATAGAACATGTTCCCTTCGCACAGTATGTCTGTGAGAGTGCGGTGTTAAACCCAAATCCACAGTGTCACTCTTTAAAGTCGCGTTTTGTGTTAGTGGATAAAGCAGCAAAAAGGGAGAAAAAATGTAAAGTGAATCCTGTTTTCCATTCGAAATTAGAAAAGCACCACTTGTACAGTGCTGTGAAAAAGTATTTGCCTCCTTCCTGATTTCTTATTTTTTTGCACATTTGTCACACACGTTTCAGATCAAACAAATTTAAATATTACACAAAGATAACCTGTAACGCTTGTCGTCAGAAGGAGCGGACCAAAGCGCAGCGTGGAAAGTGTTCATGATTTTATTTATCAAAGAAACACTTGAACAAAGTAACAAAACGAAAGTGAACAGTTCTGTCAGGTAACAGAGACTAAACAGAAAATAACTACCCACTAAACACAGGTGGGAAAAAGGCTGCCTAAGTATGATTCCCAATCAGAGACAACGATAGACAGCTGCCTCTGATTGGGAACCACACTCGGCCAAAAACAAAGAAATAGAAAACATAGAAATGAAGAAACTAGAATGCCCACCCTAGTCACACCCTGGCCTAACCAAAATAGAGAATAAAAGCCTCTCTATGGCCAGGGCGTGACATAACCCAAGTAAACACAAAATGCAGTTTTTAAGTGATGATTTTATTTATTAAGGGAAAAAAGCTATCCGAACCTTCATGGGCCGATGTGAAAACGTAATTGCCCCCTTAACCTAATAACTGGTTGTGCCACCCTCACCAGCAACAACTGCAATCAAGCATTTGCGATAAAAGGCAATGAGTCTTTCACATCGCTGTGGAGAAATTTTGGCCAACTCTTCTTTGCAAAATTGTTAAAATTCAGCCACATTGGAGGGTTTTCGAGCATGGAATTTTTAAGGTCAAGCCACAGCATCTCAATCAGATTCAAGTCCAGACTTTGACTAGGCCACTCCAAAACGGTCATTTTGTTTTTTTAAGCCATTCAGGAGGTGGACTCCCTAGAAAGGCCAAAACCTAGGAAGAAACCTAGAGAGGAACCAGGCTATGAGGGGTGGCCAGTCCTCTTCTGGCTGTGCCGGGTGGAGATTATAACAGAACATGGCCAAGATGTTCAAATGTTCATAAATGACCAGCATGGTCAAATAATAATAATCACAGTAGTTGTTGAGGGTGCAGCAAGTCAGCACCTCAGGAGTAAAATGTCAGTTGGCTTTTCATAGCCGATCATTAAGAGTATCTCTACCGCTCCTGCTTCTCTAGAGAGTTGAAAACAGCAGGTCTGGGACAGGTAGCACGTCCGGTGAACAGGTCAGGGTTCCATAGCCGCAGGCAGAACAGTTGAAACTGGAGCAGCAGCATGGCCAGGTGGACTGGGGACAGCAAGGAGTCATCCTAAACGTACACTACCACCACCATATTTGACTGTTGGTATGATGTTCTTTTTCTGAAATGCTATGTTACTTTTACGCCAGATGTAAAGGAACGCACACCTTCCAAAAAGTTGAACTTTTGTTTTGTCAGTCCACAGAATATTTTCCCAAAAGTCTTGGGGATCATCAAGATGTTTTTTGCCAAAAGTGAGACGAGCCTTTATGTTCTTTTCGGTCAGCAGTGGCGAAAGCCTTGGAACTCTGGGCAAAAATGGCATCCATGGCAGTCTCTTTCTTATGGTTGAGTCATGAACACTGACCTTAACTGAGGCAAGTGAGGCCTGCAGTTCTTTCGATGTTGTTGTGGGTTCTTTTGTGACCTCTTGGATGAGTCGTCGCTGCGCTCTTGGGGTAATTTTGGTAGGCCGGACACTCCTGGGAAGGTACACCACTGTTCCAAATTTTCTCGATTTGTGGATAATGGCTCTCACCGTGGTTCGCTGGAGTCCCAAAGCTTTAGAAATGGCTTTGTAACCCTTTCCAGACTGATAGATGTCAATTACTTTGTTTCTCATCTGTTCCTGAATTTCTGTGGATCGCGGCATGATGTCTTGCTTTTTTAGATCTTTTGGCCTACTTCACTTTGTCAGACAGGTTCTATTTAAGTGATTTCTTGATTCAACAGGTCTGGCAGTAATCATGCCTGTGCGTGGCTAGTTAAATTTAACTCAGCTTTCCAAAAAATGTGATTAACCACAGTAAATTCATGATTTAACAAGGGGGGGGGCAATTAATTTGTCACATAGGGCCATGAAGGTTCGGATAGCTTTTTTCCCTTAATAAATAAAATGATTACTTAAAAACTGCATTTTGTGTTTACTGGGGTTATCTTTGTGTAATATTAAAATTTGTTTGATGATCTGAAACATTTAAGTGTGACAAATGTGCAAAAAGAAATCAGGAAGGGGGCAAATACTTTTTCACAGCACTGTATATAATTATATTCCCAGTCTTATAACAGGCATTGAGAGAGAAAATAAATCAAATGTATCAAGGCTCTCAACCAAAAACCTAATTTGAAGGAAGCAAATAAGCATGACCAAAAAGTGAAATGTCAACATAATAGTAGAGAGAATGATTTATTTAAGGTTTTATTTCTTTCATCACATTCCCAGTGTTTCAGAAGTTTACATACACTCAATTAGCATTTGGTAGCATTGCCTTTAAGTTGTTTAACTTGGGTAAAACGTTTCGGGTAGCCTTCCACAAGCTTCCCACAATAAGTTGGGTAAATTTAGGCCCATTCCTCCTGACAGAACTGGTGTAACTGAGTCAGGTTTGTAGGCCTCCTTGCACACGCTTTTTCAGTTCTGCTCACAAATTTTCTATAGGATTGAGGTCAGAGCTTTGTGATGGCCACTCCAATATCTTGACTTTGTAGTCCTTAAGCCATTTTGCCACAACTTTGGATGTACGTTTGGGGTCATTGTCCATTTGGAAGACCCATTTGCGACCAAGCTTTAACTTCCTGACTGATGTCTTGAGATGTTGCTTCAATATATCCACATCATTTTCCTGCCTCATGATGTCGTCTATTTTGTGAAGTGCACCAGTCCCTCCTGCAGCAAAGCACCCCCACAACATGATGCTGCCACCCCCATGCTTCACGGTTGGAATGGTGTTCTTCGGCTTGCAAGCCTTCCCCTTTTTTCCTCCAAACATAACAATGGTCATTATGGCCAAACAGTTCTATTTTTGTTTCATCAGACCAGAGGACATTTCTTCAAAAAGTATGGTCTTTGGCCCCATGTGCAGTTGCAAACCGTAGTCTGGCTTTTTTATGGTGGTTCTGGAGCAGTGGCTTCTTCCTTGCTGAGCGGCCTTTCAGGATATGTCGATATAGGACTTGTTTTACTGTGGATATAGATACTTTTGTACCTGTTTCCTCCAGCATCTTCACAAGGTCCTTTGCTGTTGTTCTGGGATTGATTTGCACTTTTCGCACCAAAGTACGTTGATCTCTAGGAGACAGAACGCGTCTCCTTCCTGAGCAATATGACTATTGCATAGTGGTCCCATGGTGTTTATACTTGCGCACTATTGTTTGTACAGATGAACGTTGTACCTTCAGGCGTTTGGAAATTGCTCCCAAGGATGAACGAGACTTGTGGAGGTCTACACATTTTTTTCTGAGGTCTTGGCTGATTTCTTTTGATTTTTCCATGATGTCAAGCAAAGAGGCACTGAATTTGAAGGTCCTAAAGCCATTACATAATTTTCTGGAATTTTCCAAGATGTTTAAAGGCACAGTCAACTTAGTGTACGTAAACTTCTGACCCACTGGAATTGTGATACAGTGAATTATAAGTTAAATAATCTGTCTGTAAACAATTGTTGGAAAAATTACTTGTGTCATGCACAAAGTAGTTGTCCTAACCGACTTGCCAAAACTATAGTTTGTTAACAAGAAGTTTGTGGAGTGATTGAAAAACAAGTTTTAATGACTCCAACCTGTGTATGTAAACTTCCGACTTCAACTGTACTTACTATCCAAAGTTCGCAAGCAACAGATGCTGATCTAAGACTTCTTGATGTGACGTTGAATGTGAGCCATAGCCTCATTCAAAGGTGTAGTCTTTAGCATCATGAGAAAGCCATAGACAGGCCGGGAATCGCAGTCCATACTTCACACTTGGATGGTCCCATAGTAGTGTTTTGGTCTGCCCAAAAGCTGTGTGCTGCCTGGACACAGTGGGGGAGTAGTCCTGGTAGATAGAGAAGCTCTGTCCTTAAAAGCTCAGAGTGGTATTGCAGGCTCGTTGGAGAATTTCCATCTTCTCGTGGAAAAAGTGCACTCGAAGAATGATATCATGGGGCCTCTCACCATCCCGGGGCTTTGGGCGCAGCGACCGGTGGGCACGTTCAATCAGGGGCTTCTCATCTATGGCAACAACATCCTTCAGCAGCTCAGAAATGAAATCTGTGGGCCGAGGCATTTCTGCTGACTGTTATTGCGGCGCGGGAATCCCTCTAAACTCACACAACTCTCCTGTGCCTTTTTCAGATCCGCAGCCAGGCATTTCACATCAGCCTCCAGGTAGGTAGTTAGGTCGGAGGCATAGTAGCGGAGGTCTTCAGTGCTGCAATCGTCGTAGTGTGCAACTCTGTTGTTGTTTTGAGTGATGTGATTGCTGGCACGGTCTCGTTCCGCAGGATGGTTAGATCTGCTTTTAAAGTATTAGAAACCTCCTGTATTCGGGGCCTCAATTGTAGCAACTACCTCCGTTTTCCTTTCAACTATCTCAGAGTGTAGTAGTTTGATGGCCTCGAGGATGTTCATTTCAGCGCTGCCAGGCAGAGCCGCACCCCCAGGTAAAGTCTGAATCTCCGGGCCCTCAGACTCAGGAGAGGGCGGTGATAACAGTGGGTCTTGTAGGCTGGGTTTTCTCAAAGTCATGTTTTTGGCCTTATGTTTCGAAGACATGCTGACATTCGAAAGCAAAGTAGTCTTGGGTATTATGGAAAGGGAGCACCAAATGAATATTTGAAAATAAATACAGTTTTGCTGCAAATTTCACATAAACTTTAAGAATACTGTAGGAGCAAACGGAAAACCCGTCAGTCGCACATTGCGCCTCTAGCGGCCACCTATCATTTGTTTTTCAACAAAACAATGACCCTCCAGGCTGTGTACTGGCTATTTGACCAAGAAGGAGAGTGATGGAGTGCTGCATCACATGACCTGGCCTCCACAATCACCCGACCTCAAACCAATTGATATAGTTTGGGATGAGTTGGACCGCAGAGTGTAGGAAAAGCAGCCAACAAGTGCTCAGCGTATGTAGGAACTCCTTCAAGACTGTTGGAAAAGCATTCCAGTGAAGCTGATTGAGAGAATGCCAAGAGTGTGCAAACCGGTCATCAAGGCAAAGGGTGGCTACTTTGAAAATCCCAAATATATTTTGATTTGTTTACGACTTTTTTGGTTACTACATGATTCCATATGTGTTATGTCATAGTTTTGATGTCTTCACTACAATGTAGAAAATAGTAAAAAGAAAGAAAAACACCTGTAATGAGCAGGTGTGTCCAAACTTTTGACTGGTACTAATATACACTGCTCAAAAAAATAAAGGGAACACTTAAACAACACAATGTAACTCCAAGTCAATCACACTTCTGTGAAATCAAACTGTCCACTTAGGAAGCAACACTGATTGACAATAAATTTCACATGCTGTTGTGAAAATGGAATAGACAACAGGTGGAAATTATAGGCAATTAGCAAGACACCCCCAAAAAAGGAGTGATTCTGCAGGTGGTGACCACAGACCACTTCGCAGTTCCTATGCTTCCTGGCTGATGTTTTGGTCACTTTTGAATGCTGGCGGTGCTCTCACTCTAGTGGTAGCATGAGACGGAGTCTACAACCCACACAAGTGGCTCGGGTAGTGCAGTTCATCCAGGATGGCACATCAATGCGAGCTGTGGCAAAAAGGTTTGCTGTGTTTGTCAGCGTAGTGTCCAGAGCATGGAGGCGCTACCAGGAGACAGGCCGGTACATCAGGAGACGTGGAGGAGGCCGTAGGAGGGCAACAACCCAGCAGCAGGACCGCTACCTCCGCCTTTGTGCAAGGAGGAGCACTACCAGAGCCCTGCAAAATGACCTCCAGCAGGCCACAAATGGGCATGTGTCTGCTCAAACGGTCAGAAACAGACTCCATGAGGGTGGTATGAGGGCCCGACGTCCACAGGTGGGGGTTGTGCTTACAGCCCAACACCATGCAGGACGTTTGGCATTTGCCAGAGAACACCAAGATTGGCAAATTCGCCACTGGCGCCCTGTCCTCTTCACAGATGAAAGCAGGTTCACACTGAGCACATGTGACAGACGTGACGGAGTCTGGAGACGCCGTGGAGAACGTTCTGCTGCCTGCAACATCCTCCAGCATGACCGGTTTGGCGGTGGGTCAGTCATGGTGTGGGGTGGCATTTCTTTGTGGGGCCGCACAGCCCTCCATGTGCTCGCTAGAGGTAGCCTGACTGCCATTAGGTACCGAGATGAGACCTCCAGCAGGCACATTTGTGGCCTGCTGGAGGTCATTTTGCAGGGCTCTGGCAGTGCACCTCCTTGCACAAAGGCGGAGGTAGCGGTCCTGCTGCTGGGTTGTTGCCCTCCTACGGCCTCCTCCACGTCTCCTGATGTACTGGCCTGTCTCCTGGTAGCGCCTCCATGCTCTGGACACTACGCTGACAGACACAGCAAACCTTTTTGCCACAGCTCGCATTGATGTGCCATCCTGGATGAACTGCACTACCTGAGCCACTTGTGTGGGTTGTAGACTCCGTCTCATGCTACCACTAGAGTGAGAGCACTGCCAACATTCAAAAGTGACCAAAACATCAGCCAGGAAGCATAGGAACTGAGAAGTGGTCTGTGGTCACCACCTGCAGAATCACTCCTTTTTTGGGGGTGTCTTGCTAATTGCCTATAATTTCCACCGTTTGTCTATTCCATTTGCACAACAGCATGTGAAATTTATTGTCAATCAGTGATGCTTCCTAAGTGGACAGTTTGATTTCACAGAAGTGTGAAAGACTCAGGAGAGGCGAAAGGCGAGAGCCATGCCAAACCACACTGCTCACTTAACCCGGAAGCCAGCCACACCAATATGTCAGAGGAAACACCGTCCAGCTGTAGATCGACGTCAGCTTGCAGGCCCAGCCCGTCACAAGGAGTCGCTAGAGTTTGACGGGACAAGGAAATACCGGCCGGCCAAACCCTACCCTCACCTGGACGACACTGGGCCAATTGTGCGCTGCCTCATGTGATACAGCCTGGGATCGAACCTGGTTCTTTAGTGACACCTCAAGCACTGCGAGCATCTCCTTAGACCGCTGCGTCACTCGGGAGGCACAACCCGGATTATCTACCTGCCATCACACCCTGAGGTAGATCTGGAAAACAGAAAAACACAAAGCTCTCTATCTCTGAACCAAAGAGTTGCTCACCACCCTGTCAGGTTCTGGGTTCAGCGCACTTTAAATTCAGTGTACTTTAAATAACTACTTATGTTGTTTTTGTTCTTTACTTAACTATTTATAATTTTAACAACTTTTACTTTTACTTCACCAGATTCCTAATGAAAATAATGTACTTTTACTCCATACAATTTCCCTGACACCCAAAAGGACAGGAAAATATCAATAGAACATCCCTGGTCATCCCTACTACCTCTGATTTGTCACTCACTAAACACAAATGTGACCCGTTTCAGTTAGATAGGTGTATGTCGCACGTCACTACTTCACAGGAGAGGCATTTGAAAGTGTACTTTTTTTTTATTTTATCAAAACGCATCCTTCCCGCTAGCCATGATTGGCTGAGATAATGGATGGGCTGGACATGCTGAGAGATGAGTTCGGATTGGTCTTCCATGTAGTATGCTTCCATCTATAACATGAGCTGCTCAGTATGTGTGGATAATCCTTGCTACCGCAACTTTTTTGAAAGATATAAAGTCAGCCATGGAGAAGTGCAAACAGTGTTGCTACTGCTCTCAACAACATTGCTGCCCTGAATTTAGCAGGCACTATCAACAAAGATCAGTGGGAAAAAGTTGTGATGGACTATTTTCTGCACAAGGTCAATGTGAACCGGAATGACGTGACACAATGGGCCAAACAAGCTGTAGCTACAAACAAAATGGAAATGACACAGGACGTCTTACTTAGTTAAAGTGGTTCCAGGCTGCTGTGAATCGTTCATCCATGTTTACGGGTAAGAGTCTAGCTACATTTTCAGATATTATATGTTTCTAATTGAGTCATAAAGTACTGTTAGCCAGCTAGCGAACGTTAGCTTGCTGGCTCGCTAGCTAACGTTACGTGTATGATCTGTGTCAGTGGCAGCCGATGCCATTTAAGATGAGGGAGGACAATATTTTTTGCCGTTCATGGCCTTTTTTCTATTACAGCATATTGTATGACTGTAATTCATATTCCATTCACCCAGTTCAATGTAACATCAATAGGTTCAGGCTAAATGATACTTTACATGATAGAGTATCATGTCGATACATGATACTTTAAATCTGTCGTTCTGTCCCTGAACAAGGCAGTTAACCCACTGTTCCTAGGCCGTCATTTATTAAACATAAGAATGAGTGTGTTTTTGTCACAACTTGGCTCGTGGAAAGGGACAAAGAGCTCTTATAGGACCGGAGTACAAATAATAATATAATAATAATCAATAATTTTGCTCTTTATTTAACCATCTTACATATAAAACCTTATTTGTTCATAAAAAATTGTGATTAACTCAGCACAGGTTAATGAGAAGGGTGTGCTTGAAAGGATGCTCATACCTCTGCAATGTTGGGTTGTATTGCAGAGAGTCTCAGTCTTAAATCATTTTCCACACACAGTCTGTGCCTGTATTTAGTTTTCAGTGAGGGCCGAGAATCCCCTCTCACCTAGCTACGTGTCTTAACAGCGAGATTTGCCAAGACAGGATACTCTGAGCGCAGCCTTATCCAGAAATCTGTCAGTGGCTTCTGATTAAATTAAATTTTCACAGAACCGCTTGTTGCAATTTCGATGAGGCTCTCTTGTTCAGATATCGGTAAGTGGATTAGAGGCAGGGCATGAAAGGGATAACGAATCCAGTTGTTTGTGTCATCCATTTGGGGAAAGTACCTGCGTAATTGTGCACCCAACTCACTCAGGTGCTTTGATACATCACATTTGACATTTTCTGTAAGCTTGAGTTCATTTGCACACAAGAAATTATACAATGATGGAAAGACCTGTGTGTTGTCCTTGTTAATGCAGACAGAGAAGAGCTCCAACTTCTTAATCATAGCCTCAATTTTGTCCCGCACATTGAATATAGTTGCGGAGAGTCCCTGTAATCCTAGATTCAGATCATTCAGGCGAGAAAAAACATCCCCTAGATAGGCCAGTCGTGTGAGAAACTCGTCATCATGCAAGCGGTCAGACAAGTCAGTAAAGAAAACATTAAGCTCGTCTCTCAATTAAAAAAAATGTGTCAATGCTTTGCCACTTGATAACCAACGCACTTCTGTATGTTGTAAAAGTGTTACATGGTCACTGCTCAAATTATTGCATAGTGCAGAAAATACACAAGAGTTCAGGGGCCTTGCTTTAACAAAGTTAACCATTTTCACTGTAGTGCCCAAAACATATTTCAAGCTGTCAGGCATTCTCTTGGCAGCAAGAGCCTCTCGGTGGATGCTGCAGTGTACCCAAGTGGCTTCGGGAGCAACTGCTTACATGCGCATTACCACTCCACTATGTCTCCCTGTCATGGCTTTTGCGCCATCAGTACAGATACCAACACATCTTGACCACCAAAGTCCATTTGATGTCACAAAGCTGTCCAGTACTTAAAAAATATCCTCTCCTGTTGTCCTGGTTTCCAGTGGTTTGCAGAAGAGGATGTCTTCCTTAATTGACCCCCCATAAACGTAACAGACATATACCAGATGCTGTGCCAGGCCCGCCACGTCTGTTGACTCATCCAGCTGTAACGCATAGAATTCACTGGCTTGTATGCGAAGCAGTAATTGTTTCAAAACATCTCCTGCCATGTCACTGATGCGTCGTGAAACGGTGTTGTTTGATGAAGATATTGTCTGTATAGTTTTTTTGGCCTTTCCCCCCAGCATTCTCCCAGCCATATCCACGGCAGCAGGAAGAATTAAGTCATCCCCAATAGTCCGGGGCTTGCCTGTCCTAGCCACTTGGTAGCTCACCATATAAGACGCTTCTAGTCCCTTCTTATTAATGGTATCTGTTGCTTTTATACATGTCTTACTACTCGAAAGTCGTCTTAATTCTCGCTCCAAAAACTCCTGTGGCTTATTTTTCAAATTGGCATGTTTTTGATTTCAAAATGTCTGCGCAAGAGTGAAGGTTTCATTGAGTTGTGAGATAGTACTTTTGCACATATAACACACTGTGGCTGAGGAAAGGCACTACTCCCAATATAAGTGAACCCCAAATCAATGTAGTTCTCATCATATTTGCACATCTTCGATCGTCCAACGTCCCTGTCCGTTGTTCGGGGTGCTTCCCCGGGTAAGGGGGCAGTAGCTCTTTGGCTGCATCAGATTCACAACCGTCAGTGTCCATGCTAGCTGGGCTAACAACAAATGTAGAATTACTGATGTTAGCATTGGATTTACTCGTGGAAGCAGAACAACTTGTGTCATCAACAGGTGCAGGTGTAGTACTGCTGGTAGTAACAGTACTACCAGTAGAGCTGGTATGTGTCTCTATGGACATGGGCCTTACTTTTCTATAACCATTCATCAATTTTCGAGCAAACGGAATGAGCAGCAGCTACGTTTGGCTACATACGGACCGTTAATGGAATTCCCACAAGAGAGTAAAGGTTAATGTGATTGGATGTTAATTATTTGACTAGGCTACCTGTATTTGACATTGTGTTGTTATTTCGCTGAACATTAGATGGTTTGATTTTATTTTTGGCAGTGAAACTGTCACGCCCTGATCTGATTCACCTGTCCTTATTGTCTCCACCCCCTCCAGGTGTCGCTTATTTTCCCCAGTGTATTTATCCCTGTGTTTCCTGTCTCTCTGTGCCAGTTCGTCTTGTATGTTTCCAAGTCAAGTAGCGTTTTTTCCCGTTCTACTGCTTTTTGCATTTCTCCTTTTTCTAGTCCTCCCGGTTTTAACCCTTGCCTGTTTCCGTACTTTGTATCCGCCTGCCTTACCATTCTGCCTGCCTTGACCACGAGCCTGTCTGCCACTCTGTATCTCCTGGACTCTGGTTTTGACCTTTTGCCTGTCCACGACCATTCTCTTGCCTACCCCTTTCGGATTAATAAACATTGTAAGACTCCAACCATCTGCCTCCTGTGTCTGCATTTGGGTCTCGCCTTGTGTCATGATAGAAACGAGGCTACCCAGGCGAGTAAAAAAACTCACCCAAATGTATAGCCCCGTTGGAAAATATAAATGGACTGTTTGAAAATGTGAAACACATTTTTATTTGGCGTACCCCCGATGGCATTACGCGTACCCCTGGGGGTACACATACCCCAGTTTGGAAATATGTGTTAGGATGATAGTTCAATATCTTGCTACATGTCTAAACAAAAGACTCCACATAATTACATGCCCCATCATGTTTGCCAGGTGTGTCTGGGGGTGATTACAGTCATCAATTGTATTTCATGAACATGTGTACATGTCTAGACAATAGAGACCCATCCACTTAGCTAGATGTGGCTGGTTGTTGGTTATAGCATTTATTTCGCATGGCACATCAATTTAGACGAGTGTGTCTGGGTAAGCATCATCTAATATTGATCAAATATGTGACCGCCATCCTGAAGCATTTTACCCAGTCATGCCAAGAGGTACTTGGAACATTCAACAAACAACATATTAAAAAATTAATTTAGACATAACAAATAAAGACAACAGTTAATTGTCAAGATTATCAACTAATCTAACCCTACTTGACAACCACGCAAATATTGTTCATTCCTCACAGACAAATTATTGTTATCTATAAACAATCTCCATTTTGTCATTAAAGGCAGGACTAAAGGACTATAAATGTACATTTAATTGTAAGGAAATTAAACAATTTTCTTATATCCTTTGGGGAAAATAATGACATTGATAGAGAGGCTACGTGAGAGTGTTCATGTTTCTGTTGGGGGGATCCAGGGCTGTTTGAGGTGAGAACACAGTCCTGTCTATCTATACTGTGCCTGGGCCCACCCCCTCACAGGTCTCCTCTGGTGTTAATGTACCAGGATGATAATGATCAAAGCCTTTAGTCCTTTTAATCCTTCCAACAGCACACAAACGCTAACCCAATGAAGCCTGTGGAGACATTTATCTCTGTCTGCCCTACGGTGGGGAGATTAGCTAATAGAATAACCCTGCTATAATTCAATGTGTTTTCAGACACAAATGCATTGTGCTGTGCACATCACTTATATCACAGTCAAGATATAACGGGACAGAGGACCTAAATAAAACAATATATCAAGCATAGATGATACCTGTTTATGTTTGATAGTTGTTATACTATATTTGATAGTTAGACCAGGAGCAGAGTGTCACCACCATGCTCAGCCCTGTCCCCAGCCAACACCCCCAGTCCCTTCCCTCTCCTCCCCTGCTAAGGTCATCACCTGAGAGGTCTCTTGATGGCAATGTAGCGGTCCACAGCGATGGCCAGCAGGCTGAAGATGGAGCTCTGAGTGAGCACCAGCACGAAGCAGGCGATGAACAGGCAGCCATGGAAGTTGGCGCAGAAGCCCGTGCTGATAGTGATGGCGAAGGGGATGGCCAGAAAGCCCACAGCGATGTCTGCCACTGCCAGGGACACCACAAAGTAGTTGGTGATGCTTTGCAGGGTGCTGTTGAGGCACACGGCCCAGCAGACCAGCACATTACCAGTCACGGCCAGACAGGCGATCACCAGCTCCAGGACGATGTAGACCAGGGAGGCATGGTTCAACATGGTGGGGCCGGGGGCAAGTTGAAGGTCACAGCCAGAGTCTGAGTCAGGTAGCAGGGAAGGGACCTCTTCCTCTCTACACGCATCGCTACATGTGCAGACTCTGGTTCTCCACCAGGGACCGTCCGTTTGATGATTAGCAGGCCCAACCACCAGTAACAACTTCCTGTTTCTATAGCCGTTGCCCAGAAATGGTGCCACTACCAACCACAGAGCAAATGAAGAAGTGATTCGAGGTTCACTCTACTTATTGTCACGCTACAGAAGGTTGTTTGGTTCTCTCCTTCTTCCAATCCTTCTGTCCAATCGAGTTCTCTGTTGCTAACCTCAGGGGCTGGACACTACATACTGGGAGGGGCCGTTGCCAACCGTTGCCAACCAACTGTCACATGAAGATCAGTATCCTGCAGTGAGAAAGAGAGAGTCATGTATACTGTTAATTTCTGATTGTTTATTTCACTTTTGTTTATTATCTATTAACATATGTTTCCCATGCCAATAGTCCCTTGAATTGAATTGAGAGAGAGAACAATCTCTTTACTAGTCCCTGTACAAACAGGCTGCAGGTCAACCGGCACACACACACCAGGTCACAAAAGCAATTTGTCTCCCAAAGCCAGCAGCTCTGTTTCCCACACAGATCAAAGCATAGTCCAATAATACAGCTTTTATTTTAGGACAGCATCCCCCCCAAAAAAGATCACACATCATCAGACCCTGTCACGCTTTTCTCTACAATCAGAAACCAAGAATTACGCCAATGAGCGTAGTTATATGAATTGTAGCGACACAGCTAGTACTCTTATTGGAACAGATATTTAGAGCAGTGTTTCTACTGTAATCATTAACATGGCTGTTCCTATTCTTTTCGAGGTGTTGTCTTTTTCTCCGTAGCATTTCCATATTCAGCCAGGTTCTCCTATATCTAATGCAGTTGTTGGAAACTTTCTCTCCTGTTGCAAATACAAACCCCTTAGCAAGAGAGATTGAAATGTGGGCTAGTCTACTGAGTTTACTGGGTTTCACAAGCCCAGGGGAGCGAAGGAGAGACAGAGACATTCCTACCACAGTTATTACAGTGTATCAGCCTCACTTCAAAAGCCCGATAGTTTTGTACGAGCATACCCCTCTGGATATGTATACATGGATCAAATCAAATTGTATTCGTCACATGCTTCGTAAACAACAGGTGCAACAGTGAAATGCTTACTTACGGGTCCTTTTCCAATAATGCAGAGAGAAAGATAAAGATGGATACTAGCTATTACCTGAAAGTTCAGTATCATGACAGAAAGCGTAGACAGAGGGAAACTATGACGTAGTGTAAGATAAAGCATTCTCAATGTGAAAACACTGTTGTTCCCTTACTGATAATATACAGGGGGCAGTTTTCTTCTTCTATTTATAGCTAGTTGTTATCAGGCCTGACGGAACCCTCTTGGCTATCAAGTTAAGACAGAGATTAGACAGCATACCTCAAAAAAATGTGCCTTCAATCAGGGAGACAGTGTGACTGCTCTTTTATCCTGGTCCAGAGGCTATAACCCCTCAACCTCTCTCTCTCACCCCACATCCCCAGAGCCCCTATGGAGTGAGATAAGGAGAGTGGATTCTAAGGAGGGGGAGACAAAGGGTTGTAGTAGGGGTGCTCGTCCAGGAAATCATTTCTCTGGAGTAGGTTAATGGGCAGACAGGCAGATAAATTCCATTTTCATTGTTGATGTGAAAGGGATCTGAAACCATAACCTGGTTTCCACTCTGTCACGACTACATTATATCATTTCTTATTGCTGACGGTGATGCAAGGGTAAAAGAAAATAGGTGGTAAACTCTGATTGCCTGTTGGTAAGAAAAAAGTAAAGCTCACTTTACTTTAAATGCATTTTCCTCAAAAGGTGGGTAAAGTTTTAGGCAAAAAAATGACTTGGGTAACCTAGAGGTGGGTAGCTGCAGCCCAATATGGCAACCGGAGTATGGGCAAGTGGGTGTGTCGAAAGGAAAGTAGTGGGCTTGTGAAAAGGAGTGGGTGCGTCGAAAGGAAAGTAGTGGGCTTGTGAAAAGGAGTGGGTGCGTCGAAAGGAAAGTAGTGGGCTTGTGAAAAGGAGTGGGTGTGTCGAAAGGAAAGTAGTGGGCTTGTGAAAAGGAGTGGGTGTGTCGAAAGGAAAGTAGTGGGCTTGTGAAAAGGAGTGGGTGTGTCGAAAGGAAAGTAGTGGGCTTGTGAAAAGGAGTGGGTGTGTCGAAAAGAAAGTAGTGGGCTTGTGAAAAGGAGTGGGTGTGTCGAAAGGAAAGTAGTGGGCTTGTGAAAAGGAGTGGGTGTGTCGAAAGGAAAGTAGTGGGCTTGTGAAAAGGAGTGGGTGTGTCGAAAGGAAAGTAGTGGGCTTGTGAAAAGGAGTGGGTGTGTCGAAAGGAAAGTAGTGGGCTTGTGAAAAGGAGTGGGTGTGTCGAAAGGAAAGTAGTGGGCTTGTGAAAAGGAGTGGGTGCGTCGAAAGGAAAGTAGTGGGCTTGTGAAAAGGAGTGGGTGCGTCGAAAGGAAAGTAGTGGGCTTGTGAAAAGGAGTGGGTGCGTCGAAAGGAAAGTAGTGGGCTTGTGAAAAGGAGTGGGTGCGTCGAAAGGAAAGTAGTGGGCTTGTGAAAAGGAGTGGGTGCGTCGAAAGGAAAGTAGTGGGCTTGTGAAAAGGAGTGGGTGCGTCGAAAGGAAAGTAGTGGGCTTGTGAAAAGGAGTGGGTGCGTCGAAAGGAAAGTAGTGGGCTTGTGAAAAGGAGTGGGTGCGTCGAAAGGAAAGTAGTGGGCTTGTGAAAAGGAGTGGGTGCGTCGAAAGGAAAGTAGTGGGCTTGTGAAAAGGAGTGGGTGCGTCGAAAGGAAAGTAGTGGGCTTGTGAAAAGGAGTGGGTGTGTCGAAAGGAAAGTAGTGGGCTTGTGAAAAGGAGTGGGTGTGTCAAAAGGAAAGTAGTGGGCTAGTGAAAAGGAGTGGGTGTGTCGAAAAGAAAGTAGTGGGCTTGTGAAAAGGAGTGGGTGTGTCGAAAGGAGTGTAGTGGGCTTGTGAAAAGGAGTGGGTGTGTCGAAAGGAAAGTAGTGGGCTTGTGAAAAGGAGTGGGTGAGTCGAAAGGAAAGTAGTGGGCTTGTGAAAAGGAGTGGGTGCGTCGAAAGGAAAGTAGTGGGCTTGTGAAAAGGAGTGGGTGCGTCGAAAGGAAAGTAGTGGGCTTGTGAAAAGGAGTGGGTGTGTCGAAAGGAAAGTAGTGGGCTTGTGAAAAGGAGTGGGTGTGTCGAAAGGAAAGTAGTGGGCTTGTGAAAAGGAGTGGGTGTGTCGAAAGGAAAGTAGTGGGCTTGTGAAAAGGAGTGGGTGTGTCGAAAGGAAAGTAGTGGGCTTGTGAAAAGGAGTGGGTGTGTCGAAAGGAAAGTAGTGGGCTTGTGAAAAGGAGTGGGTGTGTCGAAAGGAAAGTAGTGGGCTTGTGAAAAGGAGTGGGTGTGTCGAAAGGAAAGTAGTGGGCTTGTGAAAAGGAGTGGGTGTGTCGAAAGGAAAGTAGTGGGCTTGTGAAAAGGAGTGGGTGTGTCGAAAGGAAAGTAGTGGGCTTGTGAAAAGGAGTGGGTGAGTCGAAAGGGAAGTAGTGGGCTTGTGAAAAGGAGTGGGTGCGTCAAAAGGAAAGTAGTGGGCTTGTGAAAAGGAGTGGGTGCGTCGAAAGGAAAGTAGTGGGCTTGTGAAAAGGAGTGGGTGCGTCATAAGGAAAGTAGTGGGATTGTGAAAAGGAGTGGGTGCGTCGAAAGGAAAGTAGTGGGCTTGTGAAAAGGAGTGGGTGCGTCATAAGGAAAGTAGTGGGCTTGTGAAAAGGAGTGGGTGCGTCGAAAGGAAAGTAGTGGGCTTGTGAAAAGGAGTGGGTGCGTCAAAAGCGCTTTGCTATAGACAGTTTTGATCACGCTGTTTGGTTTTTTTCTTACCACGCAACTACCATCCCATATTTCACTCATAGGCGGAAATCCCAGGGGGGGCGGGGGACACACGACCCCCCCATCTTGGGAAAAATATGATTTGTCCCCCCCAATATATCACTGTAAACATAACTATGTAATTTCAATAATATTAATAATACGCAATGAAAGCACTTGTGCTGATTATAGACACTTAATAGCGCATTTAAATTTCAAAAGATTGCGACCCCCCCCGCCTTTTGCCTCACAATGGTTTGATCCACTGCCAGTTCTTTAGCTGGCAAGGTAATAAAGGGTTCGTATCTACTGTCCGAAAGGGACATGTACGTAACTGACGTGAGGTTAATCCAGTCAATCCATAGCAGGTCCATAGCAATGTTATTTATTTATTTTTATGTTGGCAGGGTTCACACACTAGTTGAATTTGCAGAGCTAGCGCGCAAACTAAAGCAAACATTAACTATCAAGCTAGCTAGTACCTATTCCATTTATGTGGCGTCGTCAAAGATGGAATCTTTGCTATCGTCAGTTTATTCCAAGATCAGCATGCAGCTGTAGTGCTTCGACGTCCCTGTGATAAGGTTAGCAATAAACTGAAGTCCAAACTGAACAGAACAGAACTACACTCTCTTCTACCATTGTCTTAAATATATATAATGGTCTCGTTGCAAAAGATAAATTGTCGCTAGTGAACTTTTTTTATTTTATTTTATTTCACCTTTATTTAACCAGGTAGCAAAGATTATAGCAAACACACAGAAACGGAATTGGTGCTCGCTAGCTTTACAAATTCAGCTATTGTTGGAAGCCAGCCAATATGAAACAAACTATTTAAATTACAAAAGGTTGCAGCATGTGTTGTGTAAATGTGTGTGTGTGTGCAGCTAGGCCAGCCAGCCAGCCAGGTAGAAAAATGGCAGAAAAAAGTAAGAAGACGGACATCAGAGTATTTGTCAGTACACCAAAACGCATAGTAAGAACTCTAGTATCCTAATATCTCAAAGACTAGTTGATAAAATGTTCATAAGAAAGAAGTGAAATGCTAATGGAAATGTTTCACAATGATGTCATTAGGCAGAGCAGGCAACAGATGGCACACAGACAGCAGAGCTGGGGACAGATATGCAGGGACAGACTGGCAGAGACAGGGAGTCTCAGGTAAGTTTGTTGAGTCTTTGTTTGGCAACATTATGAAAGGTTCTCAATTTTTTTGACTTGTAAAATAGGGACCTAATTGGAAAATGCCATGGATACCCCCACTCTCAACTTAAACTGGTGACTAAACTAAGATTTGTTTACGGCAATGGTATTGCTGTTGTGATTAATTGTGTAGTTTTGGGTACCGGTAGTTAGGAGTACGGCAAACACCTTATTTATTTTCTAGGAGACCGGCTGAGTCAGTTAGGGGGGTGAAAGGGAAAGAGCCAGGAAGAGAGACTTCAGAGGACAGTGTCACAGCCACGGCAGGACCAAGTGTCACCCTTGTTGCCAGCAGCACCAGTATAGGGGACAGTGGCACAGCATTGTCCAGTTACCACAGTGATGGCACAAAACCATATCAGCCACACCCACAATTTATAGAACCGCAAACTCTTGCCAACAGAGTGTTGACGTTTCAAGAGAGATGGTTTCGCGATTTCCCCTGGCTACATTATAATCCATCAATAAAAGGAGTGTTGTGTTTTCACTGTAGCCAAGGGTTTTCAAGCCAGCCATCTTTTGGCCAAAGAGCTGATGCTGCCTTCATTAGTGCAGGATTTAGGAACTGGAGAAAAGGCATTGAAAAATTCACAGCACATCAAATTTGCCAAACCCACCGCCACTTTGTAATTGTAACAGCACACCAGCTAAATCCAATCAGTGTCCAGTTATGTCCAGCGCGTGGGTTAAACAGCTGGATGACGCAAGGCATTGCTTGATGAAAATTGTTAGTTCGGTGCGGCATGTAGTAAGACAGGGACAAGCCTTTAGAGGCCACACGGATGACAGTGGGAATTTATACCAGATTTTGAAACTTAGGGCAGAAGAGGATGATCCCATTTTACTGAAGTGGTTAACAGAGCGTACCACAATGTACACAGGTCCCAAAGCACAGAATGAAATTCTGAACATCATGGCCAATACAGTCATTCGAGGCATTGCAGCTGAGATTAGGTCTCTTCCGATTGTACAATTTTCATTAATTGTTGATGGTACTCAAGATGTCTCTGGTGCTGAACAGGAGAGTGTCTGTCTGCGTTATGTTGACCATGACCATGTCCCTCACAAGGAGTTTATTGGGCAATACAGGGTGTCGGAGACAACAGGCGAGGGCATTGCGAAAGTGCCAACTGATGTGTTGTTGAGGAAACCCGCAAACATATGCTCGGTTCTTTTGTTCAGTAGTGTGTATAGCAGTGGTTCTCAACCTTTTTGGGGTACTGGAACCCCTGCATATTTTGAGGCAAGGCAGGCAAGGTTTTGAGCAGTCCTCAGGGACCTCCACCCCCTCTATATTATATGTAAACTTACTGGAAACCTTGTGGTACTGACTACATTCATTACACTTTTTTATTTCACGGACCCCTTGCAATTAGTCCATGGACCCCTGTTTGAGAACCCCTGGTGTAATTGATATTTGTTCTTTTGTTTAGTAGTTTTCAGGACACTTACAAATGATTTATTTCATGTTATTTTATTTAAAATGGCCTACTTTGTGCGACATACTTGTCCATAGCTGCTGTTTGAAGAGTTGAGACACTGACTGAGTTGAGACACTGACTGAGTTGAGACACTGGCTGAGTTGAGACACTGGCTGAGTTGAGACACTGGCTGAGTTGAGACACTGGCTGAGTTGAGACACTGGCTGAGTTGAGACACTGGCTGAGTTGAGACACTGGCTGAGTTGAGACACTGAAGGATATTTTGTTTGATTTATTTGGGTTTTTCATTGAAGTAGTTATTTTGCTTTTAGAACTACTTATTTTAAGCTTTTTGTTCTTGCAAAGATATTGTAGACTCAGGCCAGGTGGACATATTTAATGACTATATAAATGTATCAGAAAAAGTCCAATTAAAAGGTCAATTCAATACGGAGACCAACTTTGTGATGGTTCTCAATGGAGATTCTTTTAGATGTGATCACACCATGTTCATTGTATTTATGAAAACTACACCCATACAGTGTACAGTACCATTGTCACCTACTGACCTTTCTTGATATTGCTGGTTGTAAGTACGAATACCTGCATACATACTGGACCGGTAAGGAGCACTGCTATAACTATTATTAGTAGTAGAATTATAATGATTTAAACATTTGAACAAGTTGGGAAAACCCTTCAGTTAACTACTGTACCTATCAATTATCCAGTTGTAGGAATTATGGTTCCTCAATATACATTTAACAACGTATGCTATGTGTTACAGCACTACTTTTGGTGTCCCCCTCAGGAATTGCTCTTGAGAAAATTTAATGTAATTGTCCCCTCCAAGGTTGATCTCAGATTTTCGCCCCTGATTTCACTGTTAGTTTTACATAAATAATGGTAAATGTTCAGTTATTAAACTGATGGTTTCTTTTTTTAAATTAAAAGTACTGATGATGGGTGTAATGTTGCTTGTATGTGTGTGTGCTTACCGTGACCGTCACCCTGATATGGGCTACTAGGTAGCTACTTCGCATGCCGTTGCGTGGCAAGCGGGAGCGAAAGACACATACCCTCCCCCCATTGAGTAGACTGTATGTATGTATCAAGGTGACATCTAGTGCCTTCAGAAAGTATTCACACCCCTTGACTTTTTCCACAGTGTTGTGCTACAACCTGAATTTAAAATGAATTAAATTGAGATTTTGTGTCACTGGCCTTCACTACACACAATACCCCATCATGTCAAAGTGGAATTATGTTTTTAGAAATGTTTACAAATTTATATAAAACAACTTTGTTATGACAAGCCTAAATAAGTTCAGTAGCAGAAATCTGCTTGGCAAGTCACATACTAATACGTTGCATGGATTTTTGAATGACTACCTTATCTCTGTACCCCACACATACAATTATCTGTAAGGTCCCTCAGTCGAGCAGGGAATTTCAAATACAGATTCAACCACAAAGACCAGAGAGGCATTCCAATACATCGCAAAGAAGGGCACCTATTGGTAGATGGGTAAAAATACAAAAATCAGACATTGAATATCCCTTTTATAATGGTGAAGTTATTGATTGCACTTTGGATGGTGTATCAATACACCCAGTCACTACAAAGATACAGGTGTCCTTCCTAACTCAGTTGCCGGATAGGAAGGAAACCGCTCATGGACTTCACCATGAGGCCAGTGGTGACATTAAAACAGTTCCAGAGTTTAATGGCTGTGATAGCAGAAAACTGAGGATGGATCAACAGCGTTATAGTGACTCCACAATACTAACCTAAATGACAAAGTGAAAAGGAAGCCTGTACAGAATATTCCAAAACATGCATCCTGTTTGCAAAAATGCACTAAAGTAAAACTGCAAAAGATGTGGCAAAGATATGTACTTTATGTCCTGAATGCAAAAGCGTTATGTTTGGGGCAAATTCAACACAACACATCACCGAGTACCACTTTTTTCCAAGCACGGGGGTGACTGCATCATGTTATGGGTATGCTTGTCATCGGCAAGGACTAGGGATTTTTTTTAGGATAAAAAGAAACAGAATAGAGCTCAGCACAGGCAAAATCCTAGAGGAAAACCTGGTTTTCAACAGACGCTGGGAGACAAGTTCACCTTTCACCAGGACAATAACCTAAAACACAAGGCCAAATATACATTGTAGTTGCTTGCCAAGACGACATTGAAGGTTCATGAGGGGCCTAGTTACAGTTTTGACTTAAATCGGCTTGACAATCTATGGTGTCACGACTGTCCTGCTCAGCTCAGGTTACCAATGACCACAATCCTGCAGAGCGATTTCACCCCCACCAGAGGAGAAGGTTGGATCTCAAGGGATAGGAAGATGGGGGGGGGGGGGGGGGGGGGGGTTTATGACACCTCACGCCCATTGTAAATCTAAGACTGGAGACCAAATTCCTTTGTCCTCTCACTATGGAGAACTATGGAGAACATTTACATGCAATAATTGGACTTTGGGACGAGGGGTTTTCGTCAGCCACAATGGTGGTAATGACGATAGATGGAATATGAAAATTAATGTCAGTTTTGTTATTAAAAGTCAAAGGACGACATAACGAAAACATTGTAACTTTAAGAGTTTTCCTAATATGTGCTTGATGTTTATACATTGTACGTTGGGGGGAAATGCCCAAATCAAAGAAAATGTTTTGGTAAAGATGAAATGTGAAGTTAGTTGTCTAAATTAGATCTGAGTAAAATCTAGACCTTGCCTCATAACTTGTTACGCCCAGAGAATTCCCCTAAAGGCGGTTACGCCTCTGACCCGAGGGTATAAGACATGTGAGTTAAGAATTAACACATCAGACTAAGTGACCCGAGCTGCAGCCAAGGTCTGAGTAGTCAACGAACCCAAAACACAACACGAGGTTGAAGACAAAGGAACCCTTTTCTACCCATGCTACGGATGAGTAGCTGCGTCTAAGCGGGTGAATTCAAGTCGGACCACCCGGGCTCCACTCCCCATCGAATATCTACACTGTTTTCATTCCTACGCTGTGAGCCCTGAGCTACAGGGCTGGCTGTCCTCAGAAGACCCCTTTCAGAACAAGGGCGAGGAATCAGACCACTAAGCCAAAAGGACACTGACATCGTGAGGACAACCAGAGAGTTGCACTAGAGAAGTGCGTCATTGAGAAGCCTAAACGGCCCACGCGAAGACTCCCGCCGGAGACCTTCAACACGTAATTACATCATTATATTATGACCCATAAGAGCGGCAAGGCTAGGGTTAAAATAAGCATAGCTGACAAATGCACCCAAATGTATATTTCTCTCGTGTACTTTCCCATTTTCTCTCTCTTTTAAATCCCCATTTTGGGTAACACGCGCCAGAGTGTGTTGGCCCGTTGCACTAAGTTCTAACCAATAGCCTAGACTGTTTTTTTTGTGTATGTGTATCTTTTATTATCATTTTAGCTTTCTAGTAAATAAATAATCAACTAAAATTGGTGTGGTACGAACTTAATCGTGGGACTCGGGTTTGTGCAGATTCCCGGATTATGCCACGTTCAGAATGAGACTGTAGAGGAAATTGATTAATTAGCGACTGTTGTAAAATCGATATTCTGATTTTCTTTGAGTTAATTTGGGAAATAGAAACTCAATAAAAAACAATTTTTCCGGGCCTCACGGGTGGAGCAGTGGTCTAGGACACTGCATTGCAGCGCTAGCTGCGTCACCAGAGACTATGGGTTCGCGCCCAGGCTCTGTCGCAGCCGGCCATGACCGGGAGGTCCGTGGGGCGACGCACAATTGGCCTAGCATCGTCCGGGTTAGGGAGGGTTTGGCTGGTAGGGATATCCTTGTCTCATTGCGCACCCTTGTCGTGGGCCGGGCGCAGTGCGCGCCAATCAAGGGAGCCGGGTGCACGGTGTTTCCTCCAACACATTGGTGCGGCTGGCTTCCGGGTTGGAGGCGCGCTGTGTTAAGAAGCAGTGCGGCTTGGTTGGGTTTCGGAAGACGCATGGCTTTCGACCTTCGTCTCTCCCGAGCCCGTACGGGAGTTGTAGCTGTGAGACAAGATAGTAATTACTAACAATTGGATACCACGAAATTGGGGAGAAAAGGGGGTAACAAAAACAAAATAAAATTTCCATGGTGCCCCAGGTTAATGAGTTAATAATTGCCTGATTCATTTAATCACGCAATTCTAAATCGTTAATCATTCAATGAGCAGCAGTCGTCACATTAACCGATACAACGTCATGGCAAGACTTGAAAATGGCTTTCTAGCAATGATCAACAACCATCTTGACGGGGCTTGAATTTTTGTTTAATGTGAACATATTGTACAATCCATGTGCGCAAAGTTCTTAGAGACATAACCAGAAAGACTCACAGCTGTAATCTCTGCCGGAGATAATTGACTGTATTTCATTTTCAATATATTTGCAAAAAAACATGTTTTCACATGATCATTATTGGGTATTGTGTGTAGATGGGTAAAGGAAGGTTAAAGGAAGATTTTTAAGATTTAAAAAAAATGTAATACATTTTGGAATAAGTCAAGGAATATGAATACTTTCTGAAGGCACTGTAGATGGTTATAAATATTAGTTATTTCTTGTGTAAACTGATATCATAGTTGAAATTAAATCATGGGAGGGACAAAAATGGCCACGTTAGCTACCACCGGCGTTTACCCTCCAATACACCACTGATCGCTGATGACATTTCAGTGATGTCATTTCAGTAGCTGTGACAACATGGTAGTTTCAACTACAATGACACATCACAACATGGACTCTTCACGCTGATATACACAGACTGTGCTCTTTGTATGACAGGCTGACCAGTTGAATCCAGGTGAATCCTAACTGGAAGGTTTACATTACACTGAGTGTAAAAAACATTAGGAACACCTGCTCTTTCCATGACACAGACTGACCAGGTAAATCCACGTGGAAACATATGATACCTTATTGAGGTCCCCTGTTAAATACACTTCAAATCAGTGTAGATGAAGGGGAGGAGACAGGTTAAAGGAAGATTTTTAAGCCTTGAGACATGGATTGTGTATGTGTGTCAGAGATTGAATGGGCAAGACAAAATATTTAATACCTGTGAACAGGGTATGGTAATAGGTGCCAGGCGCACTGGTTTGAGTGTGTCAAGAACTGCAATGGTGCTGGGTTTTTCACACTCAAAAGTTTCCTGTGTGTATCAAGAATGGTTTACCACCCAAAGGACATCCAGCCAACTTGACACAACTGTGGGAAGCATTGGAGTCAACATGGGCCAGCATTCCTGTGGAACGCTTTCGGCATCTTGTAGAGTCCATGCACCAACGAATTGAGGCTGTTCTGAGGGCAAAAGGGGGTGCAACTCAATATTAGGAAGGTGTTCCTAATGTCACTCAGTGTATGTCCATTTATCTTGTTTGTATGTTTGTACGTGTGAGCCAATGAGTCAGTGTAAAATGTCTGCATTAGTCTCTGTGTGTGTGTAGCGCCTTGAAGGAAGAGATAAGCATGTGCACATCCTTTGGAAAGACTGTATTGCAGGCCTGTCAATCAAAGCACCAATTAGGCACCACAGAGGAGAGTGAAAACAAATAGCAGGACTGTTGCTGTTGGCCATATCACTATTTGAAATGCTGATGAAAGGAGAATTGGAGCTTGACTACATCTATGTCCTGAAGTGCAGACACAGATAGCAATAGAGACATAAACACAGCTCAAAGCCAAGCAAACAACGCAAGGGTAATTTATGGGTCCCTGCTCTACGGGATCCATGGGAAGGGTTAAGGTTAAAGGCTAGAGCTGGCCCTGCCAAAACAAGTGACCAATGGGCATCTGTACTATATCAAGGTGATAAGTATGATAGACATTCTCAGTATAAATTTTCCCAATATGTTAACATAATCAACCTGTTTTTATATTAATAGATGACAAGGTTGGGCTCAATTCCATTTCAGCTCAGTCAATTCAGGAAGACTGCAAAGAGTAGGACTCTAGAAGTACTATTGTAGTAATTGAGTTATGAAACTTATTGTAGCCCGATTTTCTGAGTTACATTTTTGTTTACTATGATTTTAATGTAATGGGGAGGGAACAAGTTCATTAAATAACCAAAACAATTGTGTATAAAAAACGAAATTAAAGGACACAAAAATACACTCTGAACTCTTCACAATTTAGACACTTGTGTTTCACACAAATTACCTAAGAGACACTTTGAGATTGGGGATATTTGCCTCTTGACAACAAATAGTTATTCTTATTACTCTTTTTTACTCTTATTACTCTTTAAAAAAATAGAATAAAAACAATACTTGCTCTTTTGTCTTGCCATATTAGATGATATCCCACTGACGCAAATGCACAAGATATTCTCAAGCCTTCTCTCCATAGGCTACATGCGTCCTCATATTCTTCACATAATCCGATCTTCTTCAAAAGTTGTAAATTTGTCTAGGAATTATACATTGTAAAAAAAAAAGAAAAGATATGACTGTAAATTATAAACGTGTACATTAGAAACAAAATATCTCCTCTGCGCTCAGAAGTTGGGACAGGAAAACGCAGTAGCATGCGCTCTCATCCATACGCGAGCCGTTCTGAAGACAAACGCATGTCACCCGTTTCATTCGGTTTTGAAACAAGGAGGAGACCTAGCTAGAATATATGGTTCCTTGGAAGTTGTAGGAAAGTATGTTTTGGGTTTAACATTAGTTGTGGGAACGAACCCATTCGTTTCCTGACTCTTAAAACAGAAGTGAACATTTCACCTCTTCCAGGAAGTTTATTTTTTAGGTTGCAGGGAGGTTCTGAGAACGTTTTACTCTCGTTCCTTGAACGTTTTCCTGGGAGGTTTTATTAACACGCTGAGAACTGAAATGATAGATTATTTGGAATTTTTTGAATAACATCCTTAAAACTTGAATGTGTCAATAAGACTTTCAGTAACACTGCTAGCTTATTTTTGGTTAACTTAAAAAAAAAAAAAATCCAAACTGATAGAAATTAATTTCCTTAGAGCATTTTGTTGATGCTGAAAACCAAACGTATTTGTTTTTAGATAACGTTCTTAGAATGTTCTCCGAACGTTACTAACGTTTTCTTAACGTTCTCGGAACAATTTGAGAACATGACTAAGTAAAACCAACGGAAACCTGTAGGAAACATTATGCTTAAGTACTGAAATCCCTCAGAAGAATGTTGTTTCTTAAGGTTCTCTGAACTATGAGAACATTCCCAATGTCAAACCTATTAGAGAACATTCCTAAAACATTACCAACATTTAAATTACATTTAACCATGTTTGAACTTTTAGGAAACGTTCTGTTAAAGTAATAAAACATTTTTTTTTTTTTTTGTCAAGTTCCTTAAATGTGCTGAGAATTTTCCAAAGCCAAGCAACTATCCTGCACCATTCCCAGAAAGTTGTGGGAAGGTTGTATGCAAAATAACTATATGACAAACACACTCACCAAGCTCTAAGAAACATATGGTTCTCAGAACTTTATGTGATTGCTGGGGAGAGACACATTCAATGAGCCAATCAACAAGCAGGTAGCCAGTGGTTAGAGCGTTAGACTTGTAACCGAAAGTTTGCAAGATTGAATCCCGAGCTAACAAGGTAAAAATCTGTCGATCTGCCCCTGAACAAGGCAGTTAACCCACTAGGCCGGCATTGAAAATAAGAATTTGTTCTTAATTGACTTGCCTAGTTAAATAAAAGGTAAAATACATTTCAAAAGTGTGAAAGAAATTGTTGAAAACAGAGTTGAGGTAGCTCAGATGTGTCTGTTATATTAAAGTGACCAGGATCAGTTTCAATGATGAGATTACATTTACATGTTCAGGTTGATCATGGCTGAAAAGCATAGAGCCCCACAGTGGAGGTGACATAATACCCATAAAACCTAGCGGTCAAACAGGGAAAGACTTCGTGTAGGCTTAATCCTGGCGTGACATTTTGATAACCATGTAAATCTCTCTCCGACAAGGTGACTTTTAACAATATATTCACCTGTATTTACCCACCCAAAATGAAATGCTAATCAGCTAATTCTACCATAGTGATTCAAAAGGCACTCGCACATCTGAGCTATATCTTTGCTGCAGGTGCATGGTATCAATTGAATAACATGAAAGAGAAAGACAGTAAAATAATTGTAAAGTTGTGTACCAAGATGACTGCAATCTTGTTACAAGAGTGTTGACAGCAACCTTACAGGCAGCAACACTTATTACAAACCATTTCCTTGCAAGGCTGATGAGGAAATGAGTGTAGGGTCTAGCCCACACAAACAGCCCATGTGAGAATGTGGATATAGAATGTGGTTAGAATTAGAACTAGTGTTTTTAATCTACAGTGGAGCAAAGCAAACATTCTACTTTGTAGTCTCAGAGAGAGAAGTATTCAAGAACTCAATTCTAGCTTACATTTGTTATAAATACAAATAAGCCTGTAAGGCATGTAACTTTCAGTGTGACAGTTTATTAGCAATGGGGAATTTAAAAAACGGAATCAATAATATATTGCTGATAAGGTGCATGGCACTACAGATGTCTAAAAAAAGAACAATAAGAAAATATTATTTAAGTTATTCAGTGAATTCAACTGCAGTCATTTGTATTGGGTCAAGATACAAGCTTCCACACAATCGCACACAAAAGTGAATAAAAAAACATTACATTTTCTTTAAATATGCTTTTCACCTCATTCAAAAAACATAAAATACTTTTAAAATTTCATAAGTTAAACGGCCATATAGTGTTAACTTTACATTGAGGACTTCTAAGTTCAACTGTTAAGTCAACCCAGTTTGTACTTGGGAATGCTTTTACCTCAATGGTCCTCTGATACATGAGTAGTTGGAGGCTCAACCATGGTCAAATGAGCCCAGGTACCTTAAAGGGATTCTCTGGTACTTTTTAGCCAGTAGTTCTAAAAGTAGCACCCACAAGCCAAAAGTGGTCCCCGAAAATTGCTTACTACATCACATCGGCAGATTGTGCACCACGTCATTTCTCTCGTTCTCGCTCTGCTGTGTAATTCTTGCTAGCTGTCATTTAAAATGGCAAGGGGCTGAAATTCATTGGCTGGAACCTGAATTGCTAGGGTGCTGGCCCACGTGGGAGGAAATGTAGGGGGGAAAATGACAGCACAGCTTCTAGAAATCAGTCACTTTCAAACAACGCATTTTGTGGTTAATTGAGGTAAGAGAGTAATTTAGCTCATAGATTATGTATGAACTACACATTGACACATCCAGCCCAAAGCGGGGGGTTTAATAAAACAACCTATTAGTCACAAAAGTACCAGAGATTGTGTTTAAATCATTGACGAAACAGAGTGGAGCTATAAAAGGAGAGGGGAGAAGGAAATAAGAATACATTGGCATCCTGCCTACTGTTAGCTAGGACGGACTGGCAACTCTTTACTTTGAGAAGTGTTCCCATACAGTACATAACAAGCTCTAGCTATGCTCAGTCTACTTTTGATCCAATTTATATTACAGCGAGACATCAGTGACCTTTATAATGTTGCCCAATTCTCTTATTTATGAGCGAGTTCATTTCATCAGATAACATATGACAAGGTGCAAACCAGGAACTGTAGAAACCAAACACCACCTTAACCAAAACATGACCAGTGTCCTAACCAAAACATGACCAGTGTCCTAACCAAAACATGACCAGTGTCCTAACCAAAACATGACCAGTGTTCCGTGTAAGGAGTTACACCACTCCGCAATTCGCCATGAGTACATAGGGGAGTGTGAGACAAAATGTAACAGATCAATTGTAGGGTAACTTGGGGGGGGGGGTAAAACATCACCCTACCTCAAAATCACTTTGTGATTTTTATTTTTATTTTTTTTATTTCACCTTTATTTAACCAGGTAGGCTAGTTGAGAACAAGTTCTCATTTGCAACTGCGACCTGGCCAAGATAAAGCATAGCAGTGTGAACAGACAACACAGAGTTACACATGGAGTAAACAATAAACAAGTCAATAACATGGTAGAAAAAAGAGAATCTATATACAATGTGTGCAAAAGGCATGAGGTAGGCAATAAATCGAATAATTACAATTTAGCAGATTAACACTGGAGTGATAAATCATCAGATGAACATGTGCAAGAAGAGATACTGGTGTGCAAAAGAGCAGAAAAGTAAATAAATAAAAGCAGTATGGGGGGTGAGGTAGGTAAATTGGGTGGGTAGTTTACAGATGGACTATGTACAGCTGCAGTGATCGGTTAGCTGCTCGGATAGCAGATTTTTAAAGTTGTTGAGGGAGATAAAAGTCTCCAACTTCAGAGATTTTTGCAATTCGTTCCAGTCGCAGGCAGCAGAGAACTGGAAGGAAAGGCGTCCAAATGAGGTTTTAGCTTTAGGGATGATCAGTGAGATACACCTGCTGGAGCGCGTGCTGCGGGTGGGTGTAGCCATCGTGACCAGTGAACTGAGATAAGGCGGCACTTTACCTAGCATAGCCTTGTAGATGACCTGGAGCCAGTGGGTCTGACGACGAACATGTAGCGAGGGCCAGCCGACTAGGGCATACAGGTTGCAGTGGTGGGTCGTATAAGGTGCTTTAGTAACAAAACGAATGGCACTGTGATAAACTGCGTCCAGTTTGCTGAGTAGAGTGTTGGAAGCTATTTTGTAGATGACATCGCCGAAGTCGAGGATCGGTAGGATAGTCAGTTTTACTAGGGTAAGTTTGGCGGCGTGAGTGAAGGAGGCTTTGTTGCGGAATAGAAAGCCGATTCTTGATTTGATTTTGGATTGGAGATGTTTGATATGAGTCTGGAAGGAGAGTTTGCAGTCTAGCCAGACACCTAGGTACTTATAGATGTCCACATATTCTAGGTCGGAACCGTCCAGGGTGGTGATGCTAGTCGGGCGTGCGGGTGCAGGCAGCGAACGGTTGAAAAGCATGCATTTGGTTTTACTAGCGTTTAAGAGCAGTTGGAGGCCACGGACAGAGTGTTGTATGGCATTGAAGCTCGTTTGGAGGTTAGATAGCACAGTGTCCAAGGAAGGGCCGGAAGTATATAGAATGGTGTCGTCTGCGTAGAGGTGGATTAGGGAATCGCCCGCAGCAAGAGCAACATCATTGATGTATACAGAGAAAAGAGTCGGCCCGAGAATTGAACCCTGTGGTACCCCCATAGAGACTGCCAGAGGACCGGACAAC
Source organism: Salvelinus fontinalis (assembly GCF_029448725.1). NCBI lineage: Eukaryota > Metazoa > Chordata > Actinopteri > Salmoniformes > Salmonidae > Salvelinus > Salvelinus fontinalis. Next base: position 18,644,972 of record NC_074685.1, read on the forward strand.
ATGCCCTCCGATTTGACACACTGAACTCTGTCTGCAAAGTAGTTGGTGAACCAGGCAAGGCAGTCATTAGAAAAACCGAGGCTACCGAGTCTGCCGATAAGAATATGGTGATTGACAGAGTCGAAAGCCTTGGCCAGGTCGATGAAGACGGCTGCACAGTAATGTCTTTTATCGATGGCGGTTATGATGTCGTTTAGTACCTTGAGCGTGGCTGAGGTGCACCCGTGACCGGCTCGGAAACCGGATTGCACAGCGGAGAAGGTACGGTGGGATTCGAGATGGTCAGTGATCTGTTTGTTGACTTGGCTTTCGAAGACCTTAGATAGGCAGGGCAGGATGGATATAGGTCTGTAACAGTTTGGGTCCAGGGTGTCTCCCCCTTTGAAGAGGGGGATGACCGCGGCAGCTTTCCAATCCTTGGGGATCTCAGATGATACGAAGGAGAGGTTGAACAGGCTGGTGATAGGGGGTGCGACAATGGCGGCGGACAGTTTCAGGAATAGGGGGTCCAGATTGTCAAGCCCAGCTGATTTGTATGGGTCCAGGTTTTCCAGCTCTTTCAGAACATCTGCTATCTGGATTTGGGTAAAGGAGAAGCTGGGGAGGCTTGGGCGAGTAGCAGCGGGGGGGGCGGGGCTGTTGGCCAAGGTTGGAGTCGCCAGGAGGAAGGCATGGCCAGCCATTGAGAAATGCTTGTTGAAGTCTTCGATTATCACGGATTTATCGGTGGTGACCGTGTTACCTAGCCTCAGTGCAGTGGGCAGCTGGGAGGAGGTGCTCTTGTTCTCCATGGACTTTACAGTATCCCAGAACTTTTTGGAGTTAGAGCTACAGGATGCGAATTTCTGCTTGAAAAAGCTGGCCTTTGCTTTCCTGACTGACTGCGTGTATTGGTTCCTGACTTCCCTGAACAGTTGCATATCGCGGGGGCTCTTCGATGCTATTGCAGTTCGCCACAGGATGTTTTTGTGCTGGTCGAGGGCAGTCAGGTCTGGAGTGAACCAAGGGCTATATCTGTTTTTGGTTCTGCATTTTTTGAACGATGAGACAGACAACTTTTTTTTGTTGAGAAACAGTGGCAACCAGGGAAAGTGTTGGGGGAAAATTGTGACATGAAGTGGTTCCTGTGAGATGTACAGGCAGGGTGCATGTTACACCAAGTTACCCTAACTGGAAGGTTTACATTACAGTGAGTGTAGAAAACATTACGAACGGCTCTTTCCATAACATAGACTGATCACTGATCAGGTGGATCCAGGGGAAAGCTATGATCCCTTATTGATGTCACTTGTTAAATCCACTTCAATCAGTGTAGATGAAGGGGATACAGGTTAAAATATTTTTAAGCCTTGACACAATTAAGACATGGATTGTGTGTGTGCCATTCAGAGGGTGAATGGGTAAGACAAAATATTTGACTGCCTTTGAACAGGGTATGGTAGTAGGTGCCAGGCACACTGTTTTGTGTCAAGAACTGCAACGCTGTTAGATTTTTCATGCTCAACAGTTTCCCGTGTGCATCAAGAATGGTCCACCACCCCAAGGACATCCAGCCAACTTGACACAACTGTGGGAAGCATTGGAGCCAACATGGATTCTACAAGCCAACCTTGTAGAGTCCATGCCCCGACGAATTGAGGCTATTCCGAGGGAAGGTGTTCCTAATGTTTTATACACTGTCTATTAGCCTCGATTCCTGGCAATGACTAGTACCATTTAAATGACTGTAGCTCGTCTTAGCTGTGGAAACCTTATCAGATGCCTTTATGAGCAACAACAAAATGTTATGAAATATTCACATGGTATCTCAGTATAAAGGAGAATACTCCAACGTACCAAAAACACAACTCATAAATTCTCATTCATACTTATTTAACTACTTCAAAGCAAATGATTGTAAGCTTTTCCCATGTGTGGGAACATACATAGCTAATATGATTTCCCTGTGCTGGAGGAAGGGGCTTTACTGTGTGTAGTACACCCAAAGGCTTTGACACGTTGTGCTTTTTATGGCATTGATGAAGGTTTAAACACATTCCATTTAAGTAAAGAGCCTCACATCCCGTTGTGCTTTGAAACCAGGGAGGATTTGCTGAACAGTAAGTGGTGCTTTTACCTTAATGCCCAAACTGTTAGCTTATCAGGTCAGCTCCCTGTTTTGTTCAGCCTATTTATGGATGGGTGTGCTACAGGGACCTCACTGTACAACCATTATGGATGGGTATGCTAAAGGGACCTCACTGTAAAACCAGAGAATGGCCGTGGTGGCCAACCATCACGTTTACTGAGTTTGGACACAACGGACTGAGACAAATAATAAATTGCGTAAAAGATGTCAATGCGATTGAACTCTGACTTTGGGTCCTTCAAAAAGGACTATAAGTCCTATGTATTATTAATGTTACTAATGTCAATGCTCATTGTCATAATTGGCAAAAACAAACATGGCATTGATTCATATGAAGTTATTATCTCTTTGGAATAAATATCACAGCAAAGCATTGGGCTAAAACAGCCTAGTTATAACACCTACAGTTAAGCTGGACCCTCTGTCAGTCAGGTAAATCACACTTACCCTCAAGTCATTGAGCGAAGAGACAAAATGGACAAAGCCAAAGGCATTTTAAAAAGGAAATCCTGTTCTCCGCAGTATTCCAAGTCCAAAACCATACACACATTTTTTCAGCTAGCTAAATATGAAATACAGTGTAATGTTGGAGGTAATGATGGTGTAGGCTACTGCAGCACAGAGTTCACATAGGACTGGGGTCAAGAGGCCAGAAGACTTGAAGTCACTGACCCAGGGAAAGTTGCAGGACAGTTCAACACATTGTCTAATACCCATGGCCTCAGTCTATCCACAGCCTAGTCTGAAGAATTCAATCAAACTGAGAAGCCACATGAGCATCCCAAGCCAAGAGTTTGTAGAACATTGCAGTGTAAACATGGAATATATTGGTTGAGTTAAGTGATGCAGCTTAACGTAGAACTCAGGGCCCTAGACGTCTTCGCAGGTAGCATTGGCTGATGTTGCTCTAAGGTTGTCCAGTGTTGCGATGACATCCCTGGCTGGACGTGTGTGTGTGGGCAAGCGAGGTGTTCAGGCTTGAAGATGGGTCACGTCTCAAAGTACTTGTAGATGGCAGTGACGTAGGTCATCACACTCTGCCAGTCAGGCCTCTCTGTGTGCACCATCTCTCCAATGTCCTGAGAGAGAAAGAAAAACAAAAGAAACAGATGTAAGACGTGTTGCAGTACAAAATGCACATCACACTGCATACTTTCTTTCGCTGCAAATTGTGTGTTTAGAATATTGTCAGTGAGAGACCGTGAGGAATAAAGTTCTGACTTAGCAAGCACCCATTGCTTGGCCTAGGAGTAACACATCACAATACCTTCCACCAGAGAAAGGTTGAGAAGTGTTACTGCATCTTCTTAAAGGAGAATTGTGTCATTCCAAACTTCATCCGCAATGTTATATTCCATATGTGCGACTCGTGCCGTTTCCCCTATCCAACTGTTCCATTCTCCGTTTTGCCTGCTGCTAGAATGGACGGAGATGTATCGCTCAAGTCACAACAAAATGCAATATAACGTTGTGGATAATGTTCGCAATGACAATTTGGTGTACAACATCTAAACACCCGCATCACTATAATGAGAGCTTTTCTGTTTCTGAAACGAGGTATTTTGGTGTTTTTTGATTATTTGTTCATGTTTATTCAGAGCCCCTGTACTGAATCACGGGTTAGGTTAAGTTTCTCAAAAAAGTGCCGGGACCCTTATAGAACATACAATTTACATCACAAATATAGATTTGGTTGTAAAAAAAAACCTACATTATAATTTAATCTCTAAAAGGTTGTAAAATTGACAAGAAGCAAGATGCAGAGTGAATGTGTCTTTTGTTTTAATAGTAAATCTCCTCCCCCTCCGTCGGCACTCTGGAGTGGATCACCCACAAATGAAACCCAGTCTGTCTCTTGTTAAGCTGAAGTCAACTGGCCTTGGTGTGACACTGCTCTTAAGTCAGCTGTAGCTGCTTGCCATGAGCACATCTTTTATGGGCAGTTCTCACAGGCTACAGCCAGCCAATCTATGTACTGTTGGTGTCAATTGCTGCTGAACTATATAATCAGCCTTGTCTTTCTGTTGCCCAGTCTTTCTAGTCAAGCCTTACAAAGGGGAGGAAGGGATATGGGAACATGTCTCTCACCCCTCCAGCCATATAAAGCATCTTGGTCATTTCATTCTACACTTTTGAGTGGTAGTCAAATATCAGTTCATTTTAGCTCGGACACCAACCAATGAGGACTTGATCCCGACACTTTCAGCGGCCTGGAAAGCCAGTGTGAAATTTCGCTTCTGAAGGAAAAAGGGAGAAAATACATTTTTGATGAACGAACTACATGTATATAATTTCCACACTAAGAACCTTCCGGTCAGTGGACTGAGGGGGTCTATCTCACCTTGTCCTGGCTGGAGAGCTCCAGGTAGGGGATGTGGGCAGGCAGGTAGGTGTGGAGAACAGCACAGAAGGCCAGCCCGTCGTTCCAGCTGCTGCTGAAGTTGGTGATATCAATGTTCTGGAGAGAGGAGAGAAAGAGCATAACAGTAAAGGCTCTCTAATTGCAGCCCTGGCAGTGTTTCCTCTAGAGAAATGTGTAGCTGTTGGAGAAGAGGTTGTTTTGCTGACTCCATCTAAAATAGAATTTCCACCTCCAGAAATGTGTCCAACAACATATTGGGAAAATGATTTTAACATGTTGGACCTTGGCATGCATATAGCCTATGCACGGTCCATATGATCAGGTATGCTATTAGCAATAAGCATTTTCACCTGTAGCCCAACTGATGCAGCATAGTGGCTAGAAATAACTAGGCTGAAGCATTGGGTTGCCCACCTGCATTTACCCTATCGGGCTAATCATTAGGTAGATCCCAAATATGATATTTTAACTAGTTGGGACAAAATGTATCAATTTGATGCTAAAACAGTGAATATGCACAGAATTCCAAACATTAGGAACACTTTCCTAATATTGAGTTGCCCCTTCATGTCACCATTTTTCCCTCCAACACTTTCCCTGGTTGCCACTACTCTTGCTCAACTCAAAATATGCATCGGTCTCAACACAATTTTCAAAGAAAAGATTGGAGGTAGGGTGTCATTTTACCCCCCAAGTTACCCTACAATTGATCTGTTACTTTTAGCCTCACTCTCCCCTATGCACTCATGCCGAATTGCAGAGCGGTATAACATCCTTAACCATGATGCTGCTAAATTGTGAAGTTTGGGCATATTTAGAAGTGGAAAGCTGAGATTCCCCGCTTTTTAACAATGGCCATTAAAACGGCTTTGTTCCCGTGATTGGATTAAGAATAGATGTTTCTTGACTGCATGTCAGAAAGCATGTTTCCTTCCCTATGGCACTCGCAACTTGAATGCACCTTGAGGAATATTTATCTTGCGTAGAACATACAACAACAAGTGGGCTAGGAAATAGATAAACTATTCTACTATGGGGTTGCCTGTTTTTTTATTCATTATGTTTTACGTCGGAGGCAGTCACAGTGGCCCAAATGTTGATTGAGACATTCAGAAATATAACAGATTTTGACTATCACTAATGTCATATGTTTGGTAAAGTAATAAAGAGGGTGAAATATTTGGGGTAGATGTTCCTAAAACAGATTATATATATATATATGGGCATATTATAAAGAATAAAAAGCCTTATTCACAATTTTTGTTTTATCATACCATCATATTTGTATATGTATTATACTTTTATTGAGTACTAGATCGTATGTGTTGGAAAGTGTTTTTCTACTACATAAATAAACAATTCTAGCTGAAAGCCAAAGGTCAGAGCTTTCTAGGGGAAAACACTACTACATTAATAAAATATTGCCCTCTTTCTAGATGAATAAAAGCATAGTGAAACAGTGCGGCTGTCAGCTCAACTATATTATAGGATTTAGCCATGGCGCAGCGCTACAAAAGACTGCAGAGGAAACACTGAGCCCGAGGCTATTCTTATGTTTCACCATGTCATCCCAAACAGCTGTCAACAACAGTAGATGATGCAAACTGTGGTCTTTCAAAGCAAGTGTAAGAACGTACTTGTCTTAGCACACTCGTGTTTCTTCACACTGACTTGCACTCAAGTGAGAGATGATCAAAGAGTCCATTGTATTAGCTTCACTACTTTATCACTATGTGTTTGCTTAGTGGACAAGTTTATCTCCATCGACTTGCATCCCACGGCTTCCCTCTCTAACCCACATAATATACAACGGGAAGCCATTTAGGACCGACTGTGTGTGTGTGTGGGTGTGTGTGTGTGTCTGGGCCTTTATAGCCCTGTTGTTATGACCAGGTACGGTAGGTAGGGGGGATTCATGTTCGGTTGGCTTAACCTTTTTAATGCGCCACACGGATGGATGCCCTTCAATTGGGATGCACACACACCTCACGTGCGTCCAAACACTATGTGTGTGTCTCTCTAGAAAGTGCTGTGGAAAGAGACTCTTATTCTTGTCCCATGACTATAAATGGCTTTGTAGTCAGCCCACTTCAGTGTATTTGCAAAGTATTCAGACCCCTTGACTTTTTCTACATTGTGTTACGTTACAGCCTTATTCTAAAATGTATTAAATAAAACAAATCCTCATCGATCTTCACACAAAACCCCATAATGACAATGCAAAAACAGGTGTAGAAATTATTTGCAAATTTATTACAAATAAAAATCAGAAATACATAAGTATTCAGACCCTTTACTATGATACTCGAAATTGAGCTCAGGTGTATCCTGTTTCCATTGACCATCCTTGAGATGTTTCTACAACTTGATTGGAGGCCACCTGTGGTAAATTCAATTGATTGGACATGATTTGGAAAGGCACATGCCTGTCTTTATAAGGTCCAAGGTTGACAGTGCATGTCAGAGCAAAAACCAAGCCATGAGGTCGAAGGAATTGTCCGTAGACCTCAGAGAAAGGATTGTGTCGAGGCACAGATCTGGGGAAGCGTACCAAAACATTTCTGCAACATTGAAGGTCCCCAAGATCACAATGGCCTCCATCATTCTTAAGTGGAAGTTTGGAACCACCAAGACTCTTCCTAGAGCTGGCCGCCCAGCCAAACTGAGCAATCAGGGGAGAAAGGCCTTGGTCAGGGAGGTGACCAAGAACCTGATGGTCACTCTGACAGAGCTCCAGAGTTCCTCTGTGGAGATGGGAGAACCTTCCAGAAGACAGCTATCTCTGCAGCAATCCACCAATCAGGCCTTTATGGTAGAGTGGCCAGACGGAAGCCACTTTTCAGTAAAAGGCACATGATTGCCCACTTGGAGTTTGCCAAAAGTCACCTAAAGGACTCTCAGACCATAAGAAACAAGATTCTCTGGTCTGATGAAACCAAGATTAAACTCTTTAGCCTGAATGCCAAGCATCACGTCTGGAGGAAACCTGGCACCGTACCTAGGGTGAAGCATGGTGGTGGCAGCATCATGCTGTGGGGATGTTTTTCCATCGGCAACGACTTGGAGACTAGTCAGGAACGAGGGAAAGATGAATGGAGCAAAGTAGAGAGAGATCCTTGATGAAAACCTGCTCCAGAGCGCTCAGGACCTCAGACTGAGGCGAAGATTCACCTTCCAACAGGACAACAACCCTAATCACACAGCCAATATAATGCAGGAGTGGCTTCGGGAACAAATCTCTGAATATTCCTTGAGTGGCCCAGCTAGAGCCCGGACTTGAACCTGATCAAACATCTCTGGAGAGACCTGAAAATAGCTGTGCTGCGACGCTCTCCATCCAACCTGACAGAGCTTGAAAGGATCTGCAGAGAAGAATGGGAGAAACCCCCCAAATACAGGTGTGCCAAGCTTGTAGCGTCTTACCCAAGAAGACTCGAGGCTGTAATCGCTGCCAAAGGTGATTCAACAAAGGGTCTGAATACTTATGTAAATGTGATATTTCAGTTTAAATTTGTAAGTTGTTATAAATGTGAAAAATTCTAAAAAACGTTTTTTGCTTTGTCATTATGGGGTATTGTGTGTAGATATACGAGGGGGGAAAAACAAACGTAATTTATTTTTAGAATAAGGCTGCGCGCGTGCGCCATCGTGCATGAATTTATTTTGTCCCCCTACACCAAACGCGATCATGACACGCAGGTTAAAATATCAAAACAAACTCTGAACCGATTACATTCATTGGGGAACAGGTCGAAAAGCATTAAACATTTATGGCAATTTAGCTAGTTAGCTTGCACTTGCTAGCTAATTTGTCCTATTTAGCTAGCTTGCTGTTGCTAGCTAATTTTTCCTGAGATATAAACATTGAGTTGTTATTTTACCTGAAATGCACAAGGTCCTCTACCCCGACAATTAATCCACACATAAAACGATCAACCGAATCGTTTCTAGTCATCTCTCCTCCTTCCAGGCTTTTCATCTTTGAACTTATATGGTGATTGGCATCTAAACTTTCATAGTGTTACTACACCGACCGGCAACACAGTTCTTAGTTCTTCTTTCAATCACCCACGTGGGTATAACCAATGAGGAGATGGCACGTGGGTACCTGCTTCTATAAACCAAATGAGATGGGAGAGGCAGGACTTGCAGCGCGATCTTGGCAACGCAGGCGCTCGTTGACACGCGCGAGCAGTGTGGGTGCAATAATTGAACAACAGATTTCTACATTTATTTTGCAACGCTAACATGTGGTCAGCCTATAAGACTCTGAATACTTTCTGAATGCACTGTAGGCATGTTAGATGACACCTTCCTCTACCAGAGACGATGGAAACTCAGTAACCCCATCCCATTATTGCCGACACGGAGCCCCGCCGATCCATCACGACTGGTCTGCCGACGTAATTGTCCGAGGTGGTTTCAACAGGCTTTTCCATTGCGACGTTTCTGAATACCCATCTGCTAATTATTAGCTGTCTTATCGGCTGCTATCTAAATAAGTATACCGGACAATTTTTTTCTTTTTTTTTCTTGGGTCACTATATCTATTTTGCCAATTGGATCGATCCCCTCTACCACACGGAACCCCACTAATCTACCGACGGAAACGAACGAGGTGACAAAAAAAAAAAAGAAAGAAAAAAAGACCTCCATCCTATGTTATCTTGCTACCGATAGCCAGCTACCCGGCCAGCTGTCTGGATCGCCGTGACCCCAACCAACCTCTACTCACTGGACCCTTATGATCACTCGATTAAGCATGCCTCTCCTTAATGTAAATATGCCTTGTCCATTGCTGTTCTGGTTAGTGTTTATTGGCTTATTTCACTGTAGAGCCTCTAGCCCTGCTCACTATATATCCAACCTTTCAGTTCCACCACCCACATATGCGATGACATCACCTGGTTTCAATGATGTTTCTAGAGACAATATCTCTCTCATCATCACTCATTACCTAGGTTTACCTCCACTGTATTCACATCCTACCATACCTTTGTCTGTACATTATTCCTTGAAGCTATTTTATCGCCCCCAGAAACTTCCTTTTACTCTCTGTTCTAGACTTTCTAGACGACCAATTCTCATAGCTTTTAGCCGTACCCTTATCCTACTCCTCCTCTGTTCCTCTGGTGATGTAGAGGTGAATCCAGGCCCTGCAGTACCTAGCTCCACTCCTATTCCCCAGGCGCTCTCTTTTGATGACTTCTGTAACCGTAATAGCCTTGGTTTCATGCATGTTAACATTAGAAGCCTCCTCCCTAAGTTTGTTTTGTTCATTTGCTTTAGCACACTCTGCCAACCCAGATGTTTTAGCCGTGTCTGAATCCTGGCTTAGGAAGACCACCAAAAATTCTGACATTTTCATCCCTAACTACAAGATTTTCAGACAAGATAGAACGGCCAAAGGGGGCGGTGTTGCAATCTACTGCAAGGATTGCCTGCAGAGTTCTGTTTTACTATCCAGGTCTGTTCCCAAACAATTTGAACTTCTACTTTTAAAAATCCACCTCTCTAAAAACAAGTCTCTCACTGTTGCCGCCTGCTATAGACCTCCCTCTGCCCCCAGCTGTGCTCTGGACACCATATGTGAACTGATTGCCCCCCATCTATCTTCAGAGCTTGTGCTGCTAGGCGACCTAAATTGGAACATGCTTAACACCCCAGCCATCCTACAATCTAAGCTTGATGCCCTCAATCTCACACAAATTATCAATGAACCTACCAGGTATCACCCCAATTCCGTAAACACGGGTACCCTCATAGACATCATCCTAACCAACTTGCCCTCCAAATACACCTCTGCTGTTTTCAACCAAGATCTCAGCGATCACTGCCTCATTGCCTGTATCCGTAATGGGTCAGCGATCAAACGACCTCCACTCATCACTGTCAAACGCTCCCTGAAACACTTCAGCGAGCAGGCCTTTCTAATCGACCTGGCTGAGGTATCCTGGAAGGATATTGATCTCATCCCGTCAGTAGAGGATGCCTGGATATTTTTTTTAAATGCCTTCCTCGCCATCTTGAATAAGCATGCCCCATTCAAGAAATTTAGAACCAGGAACAGATATAGCCCTTGGTTCTCTCCTGACCTGACTGCCCTTAACCAACAGAAAAACATCCTATGGCGTTCTGCATTAGCATCGAACAGCCCCCGTGATATGCAACTTTTCAGGGAAGCTAGAAACCAGTATACACAGGCAGTTAGAAAAGCCAAGGCTAGCTTTTTCAAGTAGAAATTTGCTTCCTGCAACACAAACTCAAAAAAGTTCTGGGACACTGTAAAGTCCATGGGGAATAAGAACACCTCCACCCAGCTTCCAACTGCACTGAAGATAGGAAACACTGTCACCACCGACAAATCCACTATAATTGAGAATTTCAACAAGCATTTTTCTACGGCTGGCCATGCTTTCCACCTGGCTACCCCTACCCCGGTCAACAGCACTGGCCTCCCCTCTGCTACTCGCCCACGCCTTCCCCATTTCTCTTTCTCCCAAATACAGTCAGCTGATGTTCTGAAAGAGCTGCAAAATCTGGACCCTTACAAATCAGCCGGGATCGATAATCTGGACCCTTTCTTTCTAAAACTATCTGCTGAAATTGTTGCCACCCCTATTACCAGCCTTTTCAACCTCTCTTTCGTGTCGTCTGAGATTCCCAAAGATTGGAAAGCAGCTGCGGTTATCCCCCTCTTCAAAGGGGGGGACACTCTTGACCCAAACTGCTACAGACCTATATCTATGCCTTTCTAAGGTCTTCGAAAGCCAAGTCAACAAACAGATTACCGACCATCTCGAATCCCACCATACCTTCTCCGCTATGGAATCTGGTTTCAGAGCTGGTCATGGGTGCACCTCAGCCACGCTCAAGGTCATAAACGATATCTTAACCGCTATCGATAGGAAACAGTACTGTGCAGCCATATTCATTGACCTGGCCAAGGCTTTTGACTCTGTCAATCACCACATCCTCATCGGCAGACTCGACAGCCTTGGTTTCTCTAATGATTGCCTCGCCTGGTTCACCAACTACTTCTCTGATCGAGTTCAGTGTGTCAAATCGGAGGGTCTGTTGTCCGGACCTCTGGCAGTCTCTATGGGGTGCCACAGGGTTCAATTCTTGGACCGACTCTCTTCTCTGTATACACCAATGATGTCGCTCTTGCTGCTGGTGAGTCTCTGATCCACCTCTACACAGACGACACTATTCTGTATACTTCTGGCCCTTCTTTTGACACTGTGTTAACAACCCTCCAGGCGAGCTTCAATGCCATACAACTCTCCTTCCGTGGCCTCCAATTGCTCTTAAATACAAGTAAAACTAAATGCATGCTCTTCAACCGATCGCTGCCTGCACCTGCCCGCCTGTCCAACATCACTACTCTGGACGGCTCTGACTTAGAATACGTGGACAACTACAAATACCTAGGTGTCTGGTTAGACTGTAAACTCTCCTTCCAGACTCACATCAAGCATCTCCAATCCAAAGTTAAATCTAGAATCGGCTTCCTATTCCGCAACAAAGCATCCTTCACTCATGCTGCCAAACATACCCTTGTAAAACTGACCATCCTACCAATCCTCGACTTCGGTGATGTCATTTACAAAATAGCCTCCAAAACCCTACTCAATAAATTGGATGCAGTCTATCACAGTGCCATCCGTTTTGTCACCAAAAACCCCATATACTACCCACCACTGCGACCCGTACGCTCTCGTTGGCTGGCCCTCGCTTCACACTCGTCGCCAAACCCACTGGCTCCAGGTCATCTACAAGACCCTGCTAGGTAAAGTCCCCCCTTATCTCAGCTCGCTGGTCACCATAGCAACGCCCACCCGTAGCACGCGCTCCAGCAGGTATATCTCTCTGGTCACCCCCAAAACCAATTCTTCCTTTGGCCGCCTCTCCTTCCAGTTCTCTGCTGCCAATGACTGGAACGAACTACAAAAATCTCTGAAACTGGATACACTTATCTCCCTCACTAGCTTTAAGCACCAGCTGTCAGAGCAGCTTATAGATTACTGCACCTGTACATAGCCCATCTAAAATTTAGCCCAAACAACTACCTCTTTACCTACTGTATTTATTTATTTTGCTCCTTTGCACCCCATTATTTCTATCTCTACTTTGCACCTTCTTCCACTGCAAACCAACCATTCCAGTGTTTTTTTACTTGCTATATTGTATTTACTTCGCCACCATGGCCTTTTTTATATTTTTATTTATTAATATATTTTATTTGCCTTCACCTCCCTTATCTCACCTCACTTGCTCACATTGTATATAGACTTATTTTTCACTGTATTATTGACTGTATGTTTGTTCTACTCCATGTGTAACTATGTGTTGTTGTATGTGTCGAACTGCTTTGCTTTATCTTGGCCAGGTCGCAATTGTAAATGAGAACGTGTTCTCAATTTGCCTACCTGGTTAAATAAAGATGAAATAAAATTAAAAAAATCCCAACCTTCTCACCCCCTAGTGCACTATATAGGGGCCATTTGGGACACAGTCCCCATATACAGCGAGACAGTCCTCAAACAACAGCGAGGCAGTCCTCAACCCTCTAGTAAGGGTCACAGGGGACGGACCTGTGTCAATTATCAGAGAAGCCGAGAGTCAGGGGACATGGGCAGAAGGAAATGGTCCAGACACCAGGGTGCCATTACACAAGGAACACTGCAGTGTGGAGCAGGGAATAGGGGAGAGTGCCTGGGGGATCCTCCAAGAGGTGTCAGTGCTCTCTGTGGTACCCCAATTCACTGTCTCTGAAGGATCACAGCACCTGTCTCATTGGTGATAACCAACATGCTGCAGGCAAAGAAACTCTGGCTCACCATAGTTAGTGACTACACTGGTTATTAAAGCGCATCTTTTCCTCAGAACCTTTTTCCACACAGAAACTTTTGAGAAAGGACTGTTAAAATGCAAACAAATTTAGCAACAAGGAACATATACATATGTGCTAGGTTGAAGGTAGGTATTCTCTCTGCATCCCCTTGCTTTACCATTGTTGGCAGAAAAATATATGAACCAACGATGGATAGAGCTGGAGAGTAAAAGCAACAGGACGAGCCCAGCAGAGAACATTAAGGAAAAATCTGTGGGAAAACAGGGCTGAGCTACTATATTTTTACATTTTTTATTTCACCTTTATTTAACCAGGTAGGCTAGTTGAGAACAAGTTCTCATTTGCAACTGCGACCTGGCCAAGATAAAGCATAGCAATTCGACACATACAGAGTTACACATGGCATAAACAAAACAGTCAATAATACAGTAGAACAAAAGAAAACAAAAAAATGTCTATATACAGTGAGTGCAAATGAGGTAAGATAAGGGAGTTAAAACCTCTAGAAGCTAGGGGGCAGAATTTTTATGTTTGGAAAAATAACAGTCCCATTGTAAGCTGCTTATTTCTCAGGTCCAGATGCTAGAATATGCATATAATTGACAGAGTAAGATAGAAAACACTCTAAAGTTTCCAAAACTGTCAAAATATTGTCTGAGTATAACAGAACTGATTTTGCAGGCAAAAACCTGAGGAAATCCAACCAGGAAGTGACTCTTATTTTGAAAAATTACTGTTCAATTGCATGCCTTTCATCCATTTAAAGGGATATCAACCAGATCCCTTTTCCTGTGGCTTCCCCAGGGTGTGAACAGTCTTTAGACATAGTTTCAAGCTTTTATTTAGAAAAATTTGCGAGATTTATCAAAACGCGTCAGTGGATACACGGATGTCCCTCCATTAGTTGATGCGCACGACACTCGTTGCTTGACATTTTCTTTCTCTCCAGTATTGAATAGTTTACAGTCCGGTTGTTTTGTTTGGCGCGTTTTTTGATAAAAAAAAATCTTTATCGAACAAAAGGAACATTTAATGTGTAACTGGGAGTCTCGTGAGTGCAAACATCCGAGGATCATCGAAGGTAAGCGATTCATTTTATTGCTTTTCTGGCTTTCGTGACCAATCTACATGGCTGCTAAGTGTTCTTAATGTTTTGTCTAGTGATCGATAAACTCACAAACGCTTGGATTACTTTCGCTGTAAAGCATATTTTCAGAATCTGACACGAAAGGTGGATTAACAACAAGCTAAGCTGTGTTTTGCTATATTGCACTTGTGATTTCACGATTATAAATATTTTTTGCTTTTTTGTATTTGGTGCTCTGCAATTCAGCGGTTGTTGGTGAAAATGATCCCGCTAAAGGGATCCGTGCGTCAAGAAGTTAAGGCAATAAAATAGGCCATGGTGGCGAAGTAATTACAATATAGCAATTAAACACTGGAATAGTAGATGTGCAGAAGATGAATGTGCAAGTAGAGATACTGGGGTGCAAAGGAGCAAGATAAATAAATAAATACAGTATGGGGATGAGGTAGGTAGATAGATGGGCTATGTACAGGTGCAGTGATCTGTGAGCTGCTCTGACAGCTGGTGCTTAAAGCTAGTGAGGGAGATATGAGTCTCCAGCTTCAGAGATTTTTGCAGTTCGTTCCAGTCATTGGCAGCAGAGAACTGGAAGGAAAGACGACCAAAAGAGGAATTGGCTTTGGGGGTGACCAGTGAGATATACCTGCTGGAGCGCGTGCTACGAGTGGGTGCTGCTATGGTGACCAGTGAGCTGAGATAAGGCGGGGCTTTACCTAGCAGAGACTTGTAGATAACCTGTAGCCAGTGGGTTTGGCGACGAGTATGAAGCGAGGGCCAACCAACGAGAGCGTACAGGTCGCAATGGTGGGTAGTGTATGGGGCTTTGGTGACAAAACGGATGGCACCGTAATAGACTGCATCCACTTTGTTGAGTAGAGTGTTGGAGGCTATTTTATAGATCACATCACCGAAGTCAAGGATCGGAAGGATGGTCAGTTTTACGAAGGTATGTTTGGCAGCATGAGTGAAGGATGCTTTGTTGTGATATAGGAAGCTGATTCTAGATTTAATTTTGGATTGGAGATGCTTAATGTGAGTCTGGAAGGAGAGTTTACAGTCTAACCAGACACCTAGGTATTTGTAGTTGTCCACGTATTCTAAGTCAGAGCCGTCCAGAGTAGTGATGGACGGGCGAGCAGGTGCGGGCAATGATCGGTTGAATAGTATGCATTTAGTTTTACTTGCGTTTAAGAGCAGTTGGAGGCCACGGAAGGAGAGTTGTATGGCATTGAAGCTCTTCTGGAGGTTAGTTAACACAGTGTCCAAAGAAGGGCCAGAAGTTTACAGAATGATTTCATCTGTGTAGAGGTGGATCAGAGAATCACCAGCAGCAAGAGCAACATCATTGATGTATACAGAGAAGAGAGTCGGCCCGAGGATTGAACCCTGTGGCACCCCCATAGAGACTGCCAGAGGTCCGGACAACAGGCCCTCCGATTTGACACACTGAACTCTGTCTGAGAAGTGGTTGGTAAACCAGACGAGGCAATCATTTGAGAAACCAAGGCTGTCGAGTCTGCCAATAAGAATGTGGTGATTGACAGAGTCAAAAGCCTTGGCCAGGTCGAAGAATACGGCTGCAAAGTAATGTCTCTTATCATTTACATTTTAGTAATTTAGCAGACACTCTTATCCAGAGCGACTTACAGTAGAGTGCATACATTTTATTACATTTTACATACTGAGACAAGGATATCCCTACCGGCCAAACCCTCCCTAACCCGGACGACGCTATGCCAATTGTGCGTCGCGACCACGGACCTCCCAGTTGCGGCCGGCTGCGACAGAGCCTGGGCGCGAACCCAGAGACTCTGGTGGCGCAGCTAGCACTGCGATGCAGTGCCCTAGACCACTGCGCCACCCGGGAGGCAATCGATGGCGGTTATGATGTTGTTTAGGACCTTGAGCGTAGCTGAGGTGCACCCATGACCAGCTCTGAAACCAGATTGCATAGCGGAGAAGGTGGGATTCGAAATGGTCGGTATTCTGTTTGTTAACTCGGCTTTCAAAGACCTTAGAAAGACAGGGTAGGATTGATATAGGTCTGTAGCAGTTTAGGTCTAGAGTGTCACCCCCCTTTGAAGAGGGTGATGACCGCAGCAGCTTTCCAATCTTTGGGAATCTAAGACGATACGAAAGAGAGATTGAACAGGCAACAATTTTGGCAGATAATTTTAGAAAGAGAGGGTCCAGATTGTCTAGCCCGGCTGATTTGTAGGGGTCCAGATTTTGCAGTTCTTTCAGAACATCAGCTGTCTGGATTTGAGTGAAGGAGAAATGGTGGGGGCTTTGGCGGGTTGCTGTGGAGGGTGCCGGGCAGTTGACCGGGGTAGGGGTAGCCAGGTGGAAAGTATGGCCAGCCGTAGAGAAATGCTTATTGAAATTCTCATCGGTGGTCATCAATTTATCGGTGGTGACAGTGTTTCCTAGCCTCAGAGCAGTGGGCAGCTGGGAGGAGGTGCTCTTATTCTCCATGGACATTAGTGTCCCAGAACCTTTTTGAGTTACTACTACAGGATGCAAATTTCTGTTTGAAAAAGCTAGCCTTAGCTTTCCTAACGGCCTGTGTATATTTGTTCCTAACTTCCCTGAAAAGTTGCGTATCACGGGGGTATTCGATGCTAATGCAGAACGCCACAGGATGTTTTTGTGCTGGTCAAGTGCAGACAGGTCTGGAGTGAACCAAGGACTATATCTATTCCTAGTTCTAAAATCTTTGAATGGGGCATGCTTATTTAAGATGAAGGCACTTTTAAAGAATAGCCAGGCATCATCTACTGACGGGATGAGGTCAATGTCATTCCAGGATACCCCGGCCAGGTCGATTAGAAAGTCCTGCTCGCAGAAGTGTTTTAGGGAGCGTTTGACAGTGATAAGGGGTGGTCGTTTGGTCGCAGAACCATTACGGATGCAGGCAATGAGGCAGTGATCGCTGAGATCTTGATTGAAAACAGCAGAGGTGTATTTGGAGGGCGAGTTAGTTAGGATGACATCTATGAGGGTGCCCGTGTTTACGGATTTGGAGTTGTACCTGGTGGGTACATTGATAATTTGAGTGAGATTGAGGGCATCAAGCTTAGATTGTAAAATGGCCGGGGTGTTAAGCATGTCCCAGTTTAGGTCACCTAGTAGCACGATCTCAGAAGATAGATGGGGGGCAATCAATTCACATATGATATTGAGGGCACAGCTGGGGGCAGAGGGAGGTCTATTGCAAGCGGCAACAGTGAGAAACTTGTTTCTGGAAAGGTGAATTTTTAGAAGTAGAAGCTCGAATTGTTTGGGTACAGACTTGAATAGTAATACAGAACTCTGCAGGCTATCTTTGCAGTAGATTGCAACACCGCCCCCTTTGGCAGTTCTATCTTGGCAGAAAATGTTAAAGTTAGCGATGGAGATTTCAGGGTTTTTGGTGGTTTTCCTAAGCCAGGATTCAGACACGGCTAAGACATCCGGGTTGGCAGTGAGTGCTAAAGCAGTGTATAAAACAAACTTAGGGAGTAGGCTTCTAATGTTAACATGCATGAAACCAAGGCTTTTACGGTTACAGAAGTCAACAAATGAGAGTACTTGGGGAGTGGGAGTGCAGCTAGGCACTGCAGGATCTGGATTAACCTCTACATCACCAGAGGAACAGAGGAGAGGTAGGATAAGGGTACGGCTAAATGCTATACAAACTGGCCGTCTAGCACGTTCGGAACAGAGAGTATAAGGAGCAGGTTTCTGGGCACGATAGCATAGATTCAAGGCATAGTGTACAGACAAAGGTAAGGTAGGATGTGAGTACATTGGAGGTAAACCTAGGCATTGAGTAATGATGAGAGAGATATAGTCTCTAGAGACGTTTAAACCAGGTGATGTCATCGCATATGTAGGAGGTGGAACAACATGGTTGGTTAAGGCATATTGAGCAGGGCTAGAGGCTCTACAGTGAAATAAGACAGTAATCACTAACCAAGACAGTAATGGACGAGGCATATTGATATTAGAGAGAGGCATGCGTAGCCAAGTGAACATACGGGTCCAGTGGGACACGGCGATTCAGACAGTTAGCAGGCCGATGCTATCAAGCTAACAGTTAGTAGGCCGGGGCTAAACAAGCTAGCAGTTAGCAGACCGGATTAGCAAGCAAGCAGATAGCAGGGGCTAGCAGTTAGCAAACCGGGGCAGGCAAGCTAGCAGTTAGCAACCCGGGGCTAGCAAGTTAGCCTTTGGGGGACGTCGCGATGGGGGTAAGTATGTTTTTGCCTCTTCGTGCGGTGACGCCGATAGACCAGTCGTGGAATTAGTATGGTTCCAGGTAGCTCTCGGTAGCTAGCAGGTTAGCAGAATGGGCCTTCAGCGGGCGTCGCGCCTGAGGGGCCTGTTGGAATCCTCAGGCAGATTATGTCGGTATTCCAGTCGTAAAGGATCGGCGGGGTTCCATGCCCCGTACCGCCAGTAGAAGGGGTCCGGATATTGTAGCCCAGGAGTGGGCTTCGGTGGTAGCACAAGAGCCCTGGCAGGGCTAGCTTCAGGCTAATTGGTGCTTGCTCCGGGATGGAAAAGCTAGCCAGGAGCGGCCACCCGGGATTGCGGTTAGCTAGTTGCGAAGATCCAGATGAAAATGTTCAGAGTTTGCGGTAGGAATCCGGGGATATGGAGAGAAATAGGTCCGTTATGCTCTGGTTTGAGTCACGTTGTTTGAACTGGCGAGAGCTTTCCGAGCTAAACGTTAGCTGATGACCGCTAGCAGTGAGTTAGGTAGGTAGTTAGCTGGCTAGCTTCAGTTGAGGGATTCCAGATCCGAAGTAAATAGAAATACTTTAGAAAAAAGCAGATCCACGCCACATTGGGTGAGGCGGGATGCTGGAGAGTATTTAGAAGTTGAGGTTTAGGAAAATATTTTTAAAAGATAAGCGAAGAAAAAGATGTAAAAAGATATATACAAGGGACACGACAGGACAAAGACAAAGACGTCTGACTGCTACACCATCTTGGATTAGGTAGAAGAGGCTTGGCTGGTAGCAGTGCGTTTACAGTGAGCATGGCAGCACCAGAGCACAGGTAATGAACACATTAACTACAGTACTCCTGAAAACAATGACAAAAAGGGGTAGAGACAGAGAACATTTACGATTTGGAGAGGAGACAGGGGACTGCCCTTGCCAGTGTCGGGTTCACCTAGGGGTCATAAAAAGGGTTGTACCCAAATATTTGGTGTATTAGAATAATGTATTATGCTTATGTTTTATTAATAGAAGGGGAGGGGTTAAACAACCCCAGGAGTTTTGGTCCCAGGAGTAGAGGATGATGATTGTCAAGTTGTCTAGGTTTTTGATGCAAAAATTATATAGGCAGTGACATCACCAGGGCGCGACTTAGGGCAGTGACATCACCAGGGCGCAACTTAGGGTTTAATAAAACCCTGGAGACCTTTTGTTTGATGCAGAACTTACTCAGAAACATGTGTGCTATGTTCCTGTTAGTCAACTTCTGTCTGCAATTGCATTAATAAAGGTTTTTGAATTATTTAATTAAAGATATTGTCATAATGCTAATTTCACCAATGAACCAATAATTGACAAAGAAGGACGTAAGGAACAAACCCTAACACCAGAAACCAACAGAAAGACGACAAAGTAGAGAGGCTATTTAACATAGTATTAAAGGCCTTGTCTTTCTATTTCCCAAACTGAACGGCTAAGAACGCTTGTGCTACAACAGAGACTATAATCCTCTATTTTTTACCCTACACAGTTTCCCACAATGCCCATCTGTGCCAACGTGCCCTTGCCGTCAGAGTTTCAGTGAGAGGAGAGGTCAAGTTGGCAGAGGAGAGGCCGGGACTAGGGCGAAGTCTGGCACACTTCCTGGAAAGGGCAAAGCCTAACTGCTACCATGGTAACTACACAGGGCATCCTTAATGCTGCCTGGTGGGTAAACATCTTAAAAGCCTGGAAGGAGAAGGAAGGGGATCTGATTGGAAACGAACAGGAAGGAAACAGAGTTCACCATCTGTGTTTGCAGCTATTCCATAGAGAGCACAAGGCGTTACTGATCAAAACAGTAACGATCTGATATTCTTTCCTGCATCTAAACCTGTTGAGTAAAACCAAACATTGTCCAATGGGATGGAGTAAGTAAGTCGCCTAAGTTGGTGTGTGCATGCACGTGTGTGCATTATGTCAGCCTGTACCCTCCACCCTTTTCCCACCCTGTTGGTTATTACCAGGTATCCTTCAGTCTTCTTCTGGCACCACTTAAGCAGGGCGTTCCTCTTGGATCCCCCGTACTCCCTGGCCAGTGCAGACAGGGCGTCTTTTCTCTCCTCCCTATGGACACACAGAAGGACATGAAAGAACACAGGAACAGAAAGAATAAAGCAGACACATAGGGGCGGTTTTACAGACACATATTTAGCCTGATCTTGGACTAAAAAGGATTGTCAAAGGAGATTCTCCATTAAGCTTGCTTTTCAGTCCAGCACTAGGCTATATCTGTATCTGACAAACTGCCTCAGTGCACCTTTCAGAAGAGGAAAATCTACAACACATCAGCGTGACATTGAAAACCTCAAAAATACAATGCGTTATAATTTTTTTTGTTCATCCCCTGCATTCACTGACTAGCAAGTCAAGCTGTGGACAGAATAATCCTTCCATACAGCACAAACTGTCTCTAACCAGAATATAAAAAGGGAGTGGGAGGCTCCAGTGTACAACTGAGCAAGAGGACAAGTTCATTAGTGTCTAGTTTGAAAAACTGAGCTGCCTAGAAGGCCAGCATCCTGGAGTTGCCTCTTCACTGTTGACATTGAGACAAGTGTTTTGTGGGTACTATTTAATGAAGCTGCCAGGTGAGGACAAATGAGGCGTCTGTTTCTCAAACTAGACACTCTAATGTACTTGTCCTCTTGTTCAGTTGTGCATCGGGGCCTCTCACTCTTTCTATTCTGGTTAGAGCCAGTCTGCGCTGTTCTGGGAAGAGAGTAGTACACGGGGTTGTACAAGATCTTCAGTTTCTTGGCAATTTCTCACATGGAATAGCTTTCATTTCTCAGAACAAGAATACACTGACAAGTTTCAGAAGAAAGTTTTGTTTCTGGCCATTTTGAGCCTGTAAATCGAACCCACAAATGCTGATGCTCCAGATACTCAACTAGTCTAAAGAAGGCCAGTTTTATTGCTTCTTTAAAATCAGGACAACAGTTTTCAGCTGTGACAACATAATTGCAAAAGGGTTTTCGAATGATCAATTAGCCTTTTAAAATTATAAACTTGGATTAGCCAACAACGTGCCATTGGAACACAGGAGTGATGGTTGCTGATAATGGGCCTCTGTTCGCCGATGTAGAAATTCCATTTAAAAAAATGAGCCGTTTCCAGCTACAATAGTCATATACAACATTAACAATGTCTACATTGTATTTCTGATCAATTTGATGTTATTTTAATGGACAAAAAAAGTGCTTTTCTGAACGGTAGTGTGTAGATAGATAGATAGATAGATAGAGATAGAGAAAGAGGGGAATAGAGAGCGAGAGAGATCAAGAAAGAGGGGGACAGAGCATTAGAGAGGAGGCTCAGGAACGAGAGGGAGATAGTGAAAGGAGGAAAGTCCTTTTAGTCGAGCTTGTCAACCATTCAGAGCAGTGTGCGTTGTCTGCGCTTACAGTCAATTGGATTTCCAGTCATGCTCTCCTGAATTACCTGGCATTTCTAGTTCACACCCCGCATCCCTCTGATAGACTAGACAATCAATCTGCCACTTTGCTTAATTACTGATATACAGTGGGGAGAACAACTATTTGAGACACTGCTGATGTTGCAGGTTTTCCTACTTACAAAGCATATAGAAGCCTGTAATTTTTTATCATAGGTACACTTCAACTGTGAGAGACGGAATCTAAAACAAAAATCCAGAAAATCACAATGTATGATTTTTAAGTAATTAATTTGCATTTTATTGCATGACATAAGTATTTGATACATCAGAAAAGCAGAACTTAATATTTGGTACAGAAACCTTTGTTTGCAATTACAGAGATCATACATTTCCTGTAGTTCTTGATCAGGTTTGCACACACTGCAGCAGGGATTTTGGCCCACTCCTCCATACAGACCTTCTCCAGATCCTTCAGGTTCCGGGGCTGTCACTGGGCAATACGGACTTTCAGCTCCCTCCAAAGATTTTCTATTGGGTTCAGGTCTCAAGGCCACCAGGACCTTGAGATGCTTCTTACGGAGCCACTCCTTAGTTGCCCCGGCTGTGTGTTTCGGGTCGTTGTCATGCTGGAAGACCCAGCCACGACCCATCTTCAATGCTCTTACTGAGGGAAGGAGGTTGTTGGCCAAGATCTCGCGATACATGGCCCCATCCATCCTCCCCTCAATACGGTGCAGTTGTCCTGTCCTCTTTGCAGAGAAGCATCCCCAAAGAATGATGTTTCCACCTCCATGCTTCACGGTTGGGATGGTGTTCTTGGGGTTGTACTCATCTTTCTTCTTCCTCCAAACAAGGCGAGTGGAGTTTAGACCAAAAAGCTCTATTTTTGTCTCATCAGACCACATGACCTTCTCCCATTCCTCCTCTGGATCATCCAGATGGTCATTGACAAACTTCAGACGGGCCTGGACATGCGCTGGCTTGAGCAGGGGGACCTTGCGTGCGCTGCAGGATTTTAATCCATGTCGGCGTAGTGTGTTACTAATGGTTTTCTTTGAGACTGTGGTCCCAGCTCTCTTCAGGTCATTGACCAGGTCCTGCCGTGTAGTTCTGGGCTGATCCCTCACCTTCCTCATGATTATTGATGCCCCACGAGGTGAGATCTTGCATGGAGCCCCAGACCGAGGGTGATTGATCGTCATCTTGAACTTCTTCCATTTTCTAATAATTGCACCAACAGTTGTTGCCTTCTCACCAAGCTGCTTGCCTATTGTCCTGTAGCCCATCCCAGCCTTGTGCAGGTCTACAATTTTATCCCTGATGTCCTTACACAGCTCTCTGGTCTTGGCCATTGTGGAGAGGTTGGAGTCTGTTTGATTGAGTGTGTGGACAGGTGTCTTTTATACAGGTAATGAGTTCAAACAGGTGCGGTTAATACAGGTAATGAGTGGAGAACAGGAGGGCTTCTTAAAGAAAAACTAACAGGTCTGTGAGAGCCGGAATTCTTACTGGTTGGTAGGTGATCAAATACTTATGTCATGCAATAAAACGCAAATGAATTACTTAAAAATCATACAATGTGATTTACTGGATTTTTGTTTTAGTTTCCGTCTCTCACAGTTGAAGTGTACCTATGATACAAATTACAGACCTCTACATGCTTTGTAAGTAGGAAAACCTGCAAAATCGGCAGTGTCTCAAATACTTGTTCTCCCCACTGTACCTATCTGTAGGGCAGAGGAGCCATAGGGAGATGGGACACAGACATCCACAGATACTGATAGCGACACAGACAGAGATACAGACAGATAGACACACAGACTAGGGCTGTTGCAAGTTTGGTAGAGTGAGCTTCAGGTGGACCCAAGTTAATAGTTGATACAATGTTACAAGTTCGTTGCAGACAGAGCATGTATATCCAATGTGATTTATAGGATATTTATTTTTAAATCAGGATATTTTTTACCTGCAAGCTGCAATGTTTTTATTTGTTGGCTTTATGTAGGCTATTTTTACATACTTGGCAATGGCAAAAGGTTTGTATCATTTAGATTTGGATAGAATTTTGATTAACCACATGACAATGATTTAGAGATATGGAGACATTCTAAATTAAAAGAAACTGTTCCACCAAAATGTGCATATGAAAACCATAATTGGCACACAGATCAGTAGAAGTTGCAAGATAAATTGGCATTTCACATGAGAAAGGCTGCCAACTCCTCGTGTAGCCGATTACCAGGAACTTCAGGGGAATAAGGGCAGAATCTGCTAACGCCAGCAGGAGCGGGAGGAGAATGGTCAGGACAAGGTTACCTTGATCTCTAGCTCCCTCTTGACTAATTTGTGTCTTATTTATTCAAACAGTGAGCTTAAAGAATAAGACAAGCTGTATGCATATATAGTTGATTTTATTGAAACACATACGGAAAATTACTTTTAAAACTTTTAAACATTTCGACCAATCAATTGGTCGAAGAACAGATGACTTTTCAGTCGACCAAGATTTTTTGGGGGTCAGGGCCAGCCCTAACACAGACACACAGATACTGACACACACACAAAGAGAGTCCATACCGTAAGCGTCCCCTTGCGGAGGGGGTGACTGAGGCGGTGGGGGAGGAGGCAGGGGGAAGGGAGGAGAGCTGGGGGGAGGAGGTGATGAGGGAGGCCGAGGCAGTGTTCTCTGAGGCAGACATGTCCCTCTTCAGCTCCTCACTGCACCTTCGGGACACTGGGGACAAGACAGGAGAAAGGTCACTTACTGGAACATGGGTCACTGTGATGACTGAAGAAGTAGTTAACCACAGTGTTATCTGCACCACAATCACATTACTTTCACTATCAAGCCACAATAAAGTAATTTGGAGCACAGCACACAGTCACAAATTTATGATACAGCATTAGACAGGTGCATATAGTAAACACACACCTGAGAGGGACTTGGAGTCCATGTTGGGGACCCTCTGGAGGGCAGAGGGGGTCCCAGGCGAGGCCCGGAGCAGGTGATCTGCTGTTGGGGATGGAGAACAGTCCCTAGTACTCTAAATGGACCCTTAAATTAACTAAATATGGAAGTATGTTGGTTGAAGCAGGGGGCAAGTCATAACCCCGATCCATAAAATCATCCAGCCAGTAAATAAGCACACTTCAGAGCCCAAGTTATTACATTGATACATGAATACCCGTTAATGCAAACAGACTTTTCCTAAATACAAAAGTAGAGCTTTGTGAGGCTCACAGTTGGCTGCTTTTGTGCCAAGCTAAGTGGAAAAACTGAGTGTGAGCTGAGTTACCAACAGTGGCTCTTAAGTGTGTGAACAGGCATCTAAATCCATTGTGGCATGCTCTTTTTACTCGTCTGCATCCAAAATGGCACCCTATTCCGTATTAAATGCACTACTTTTGACCAGGCCTATAGAGCTGGGCTGCTATATGAACCTCATGTGATTGCAGTGCCTGTGGCCCTTCTTCCATTATTACACCTGACACTCAAGATAGGAGGTCAATCTCCCATCCCCCGTCTGCTACACACCGCTCTACTATTCCAACCTCCTAGCTATACATGGACATCCAGACGGCAGTGACGGACTTGTTTCGGTCTTGTGGTGTTCATCTGTGAGGTCATGGTGCAGTGAGGTAACCTACTAAACTAGCTGAATGCACTGACCCCCTGGATAAGTGTCTCCTAAATAACTCAAATGTAAATATGTCTGTTCTGTTGGACAACCATTACATGATATGAATGAAGACAGTGTTGTACCCACCTGGCATAGTGAGGTCTGTGTAAGTGGACCTCTTGTCCACCATGGAGGATGGGGGTTTGGGGGTCGACGCAGTGTGCCTCTGAAACATAGCACAATCAAACATACACACTAGCATATACAGCAACATTGTTCATTAATGAGGACAGTATAACAGAACTACTCAAGAAGTAGGGTATCCAATCAAAAACGCATATTTTGTCCAATGGGTAAAATAATGTTAATTGGGTATACACTCCTCTAAGAAAACCAATGTATCCATCATAATCCGTTTCAAAGTTATTGGAGTTTTTACCATTGCAGGATCGGATGGACAAAATTTGGGTGACTAAATCAATGGAGGCTGAAAAAAATAAAAAAGGGGGCATATTTTTACCCTAAAATATCTGGAAAATAGCATTGCATCAACTAGGCTGGATGCAGTGGGAGAATTAAGGCTAACTGACAGGCTCACAGTTGAACTTGTTATCTTTCTTCTCAAACTCGGAGGACAAAAAAAAAAAAGAGGTAGGATAGATATCGATTGAGACATGACATAGTATTTTCAGTTTAGTTAACGCTCTTCAGATTAATGTGAAATTCCTGTTCTTTCGCGAAGATTTCACAAAAAACAAGCATATCTTTGTGAAATGTCAATGGAGCAAAGAGCGTACTGCAAGCGTGTTATTTTCAAAGCCTTTTTGACCCGAGGAAACAACTTTGCAGACGACCACAAGAGAAAGCGGTACTGCTCTGTCAGATCTCGGTACTTATTATCGGATGTAATAGGTTACGAAATCTGACTTTTTGGATATAATGTTAATGACATGTTAGAGAAAGACCCCACTGAATGATTCAGAACATAAAGAATCATATGTCTTGGTAAAATCTATTTTTTGACATAAGCAAGTGAAATTTCATCACCACAGCACGATTTCAACCACTCTGGGCAGAGAGGGTGGACACCCTATATTAGAGCTACCCAAAATACTGAGACACTGGCTGGAGAAGGACCTTCCCTCATAAGAAATGGTCTATAGCCTATAGAAACAGCTTCATATGAAAGATTAATTTATAAAATGAATGGAAAACCCGATAACTTTTCTGACATCTGGGGACATTCTCTCAAGGACAGACAGAGAAAACAATCTGTAATGGCCTGATAGACTACAGACATTCATAGACAACTGGTAGGGGTACGGCCTTTTTTCTTAGTTTAGTTTGTCCTTTTGTTGTAATAGCTGTTATGGGGAGGGTGAAAAATGAAACGTTTGTTTCGTTTTCTATCTTTGTTGTGTGTGCGGTGCGTTCAGGGGGTGTTAATGCCCCTTGACCTTTTACACATTCCGTTGCTGTCTGAATGAAATTCAAATGAAATTCAACTGCACTGTTGTTATATCGTGAAAGGAAATAAAAACTATAATTACAACAACAGAAAATAAAAAAGATCTTAGGGGCTTTGTTTTACCTTGCTATCAAAATCCTAATGTTAAAGCGCATCAATACATATGGCTTCCTGGATTATACAGCCCAATTAATTACTCGTAGTCTGAGTCTTGCTTTGACACCCAAGGATGAAGGAGGCTGGGTAAAAGTGAGTGGGATAACCAACAGGAAACTAATTATCATTGGAGCCCAGTGAAGATCTAGCATCCCATTGGCACAGAACAGGACGGTCCTTGCCCCAATCTCATTCTCATTCTCGTCAACAAGGTTGGAAAGTGACAGTGAAGATAAGGCCTCAGACTCTGATGTTCAGGAGGTGGACATTGAGGAGGTCCAGGGAGAAGATATGGAAGCCTGAGAGGAAGACAACCAAAGCTTTAGTTTCTAGATGATCATTTTACAGATGTTTGTTGAAAACATTTTTGGGAGATGCGATGGATCATTGGGGATCATTCAATATTCCCTTTCTTTTGTTTTTCAGTGAAATCATCCCATGTGAAGAGTCAACTCATTTAATTAAAAGTTCAATTTGTAACTAAATTGTTTTTTAAAATTTCTATTGGAAGGATTTAATCATTTGCAATTATGTATACTTATGATAAGGTTAAAGGTTTATGTTTCTGTCTCCATATGATATGGTAAACATAACCAATGCAAAAAACATCTACATTTAAATGGTTTTAATATTAATTTGCATATATATATATATATATATATATATATTTCTGTTAATTCCCACAGAAAGTTTCCAACTCTGAATATTCCCCAAAATGTGCAACTCTGCTCAACTCTGTTGGCTCCACAATCAGATTTGGGTCCAAGCTAGGATGACTTGTGTTATAGTGGAGGAGGACTTTTTATGAGTCACATAGTTCCAGCCTGACTACTCTAGAAACACAGTGCTGCTTTGTCCTCTCCGACTCACTGCCCAGATAATCAAACCAATGAGGAAATATGACAAAAATATACAATGCCAGACCTCTGCTTGAACTTTTTTTTATTTTTTTTTATACCTTCAATCCAGCCAACATTCATCCCTTCTAACATCTCAATATTATTCTGAGGGGCATTAGTCTAATTCCGCAAAAGTGTAGCTTTAGATTATACATTATGGAAATATCCCAAAAATCCTCATGTTGTAAAGCACTCCAGGGAAGTGTGTAAAATGGTAATAAATGCAAAAGTGTGTCAGAGGAAAATGGGCTTATTTATTATCCTTCACTGCAGACCAGATAGAGGCCATGGGCCTGCCTGGGGGTAAAATAAAGCCATCTACCTATAAGCTGCAGGATTAATATTTGATCTTCAATAAAACGTGAGTGAGGCTACACAGTGAGTGATGGACGGGCATCTCAAAAGCGCCTGCTATATCGACCACTCTAAAAATAAACTGCAGAATACATTTAAGTTTCATGACCATCAATTGTCTGCCAACCAGAGCTTTGTTTCACATAAGTGATTTTCTTCCTACAGCTTGAACCAAAACACTACAGGCAGCGATCAACCAATTGACTGAAGAGACGGGCTGTGTGCCATACAGACAAAACTCACTGTGCTCCAAATGAATGACCGTTTTACATTTTACTGGACTCTAAGTGATTAAGTGAATAGGCTCCCTGTGTGAACCAATTGTGTATGGTGATTTACACTAATGCACTGTTTACGTGCTAGTCAGAACTAGGAAACTGACATTTTCGTCTTGCTAACTGGTTGTAGTTATACATGAGCCACGTTCAACCAGTCAGCAAGTCGGAAATTTCAGACATTTCCTAGCCCGTGAACGTGGCATTAAACTTACCCCAACACGAAGACACATGGCTCTATTTCTGTAGAGACAGATATATCTATGCCAACAAAATCCAGAGCTTTCCCATGCTCTCTCCTCCATAAGGTCTGACTTAGACTGGACTTGACACTCAGGGCCTTAGGGAAAACATCTGGCTAGGCCACGAGCAGGGTAAACAAAGATGGTATTGGCAATCAACACATGAGCTTAACTCAAACATGTAGCAGTTGTACTAGCTCTGAAAGCCTTTATTCCCTGGTCTTGTGATGGTTAGAAAGTCTCTGGGCCTGTTCTAAACAAAGGTTGTGAACAGCGCATCTCAAGTCTGGCCAGACGAGTGGCCAAATCATAAACCTTAACCCATAATAAGTTCACATTTTAATGTTAAAAAATGACCCTTCCTCACCCACCTTCCAACCCGACTTGACACAAAAATTGTATTTTGTCACATCGAGGTGGTCACGTGTCACCTATTCAGAGCATTAATTCCAAGTTAACTTGAAGACATCCTGACTGTTTGGGTAGAGACCCGTGGGAAGTCCCGTCAGGTCTTGCAGGGGTCTGAATTGGAATTCTCATAGTAGTTCTAGAAAGACAGGGCTGAGGCAGGGGAACCACATTAAAGGAATGATAGCGGCGCCTGACATCTGCTGAACCAATCAGAATGGGGTTAGAGACAGACTCTTTTCGGAAGGGGCCTGTGCTGCCTGGTGGCCTGATTCAGAGTGCTTATAAACTACTGGTCTGCCATTGTGTGTGTTTCTTACCTGTATGGGAGAGATAGCAGCAGCGGGTGGGGTTTTCAGAGGGCTGGGGCTGAGGGGTGTACGGGCAATCGTTGTGGTAACTGCTGGCACGGCTGCTGTGGGGGAGGTTGGGACAAGGCCTGCAGTGGAGGCGTTGTCAAAGCTCTTGATAAGGGTCTTGACGGTGGGAGGGGGCTCAGAGGAGGTAGAGGAGCGTCGGCTGAGACCCATGCCCTGCCTCAGGGCAGCTAGGTCCCTCTCAACCGCATTCATGTAGTTATACACCCTGCCCCTCTCCTCATCCTGCCTATAGAGACAGATAACATATCGTCAATATCTTTGACACAGGGAGAGATTGGCACACACAAAGACCACATACTTCTTGATCTCCTCCAGCTCTTTGCTCATCTTCTCATTCTTTTCCTGTGTGTCCAGAAGGCGGCGCCGCAGATCCCCAATCTCCTCCTGAGCCTCGGACTTGATGTCGTTAGCGATGACCACCGCCGTCTGCAGGTCGGCCTGGAACTGACGCCACTCCATAGACTCCTCCTACAAGGGGAGATATGAACCGGACATGGACCACGGTCAAAAGTAGTGCATTACATTTACGTCATTTAGCAGACGTTCTCATCCAGAGCATTATATGGAATAGGGTGTCATGTGGGATGCACCCATGGGCTAATGCTATGGACCAGCAGACCAATTTCCATTATGACTGGGTGAAATGTCTTCACCGGATGTTCAATACAAGCTGAGATAGTCCTGTGCCTCAGCTCTCCGTATTCCTCGAGCTCCCCAAACTGACCCGTAGCTTTCGATGCAGCATCTTGAGCTCACGCTCCATGTCATGTTTTTGGTCCTGCAGTTTTTTGACGGAGTCTAAAAGAAAAAGAGAGTATGAATAATTAAATGAATGAATTGAGACAGGATAAACTGTCTGACTAGGCTGTGTAGTAATGGTCCCACATTGCCACCTGGTGGGCACAGCAGCTTTATCATTGGTATATGATTCAGTATTGGTCCAGCATCGTTGGTGAACTCTCTGGATGAGCATATTATTCCCCCTAGACCCTTTTCCTGACTGATGTGTGTCTCCTAAATGGCACTCTATTCCCTAAAAAGTGAACAACATTTGACCAGAATCCCATGGGCCTTGATCAAAAGTAGTGCACTAGGAAGGGAATAGGATATAGTGTGTTCACACAATTATTAATTAATCAAATTAATGCATTCATTCAAGGTTTATACTAATATGTCCATTCAATAGAAAATCCAAACCTCATCTCTCTACCGTACAGTACATTTGGAAAGTACTCAGACCCCTTGACATTTTGTTACGTTACAGCATTATACTAAAATGGATTAGTTTCCCCCCCTCAATCAATCTACACACAATAACCCATAAAGACAACAACAACAAAAACATTTGTAGAATTTTTTGCAAAAGTGCTGTCAGGTTGGATGGGGAGCGTCACTGCACAGTTATTTTCAGGTCTCCAGAGATGTTCGATCTGTTTCAAGTCCGGGCTCTGGCTGGGCCACTCAACGACATTCAGAGACTTGTCCCGAAGCCACTCCTACGTTGTCTTGGCTGCGTGCTTAGGGTCGTTGTCCTGTTGGAAGGTGAACCTTCGCCCCCAGCGCTCTGGAGCAGGTTTTCATCAAGGATCTCTCTGTACTTTACTCCGTCCATCTTTCCCTCGATCCGGGCTAGTCTCCCAGTCCCTACCGCTGAAAAACATCCCGAGCATGATGCTACCACCACCATGCTTCACCGCAGGGATAGTGTCAGGTTTCCTCCAGACGTGACGCTTGCCATTCAGGTCAAAGAGTTCAATCTTGGTTTCATCAGACCAGAGAATCTTGTTTGTCATGGTCTGAGAATCCTTTAGGTGCTAGCTTTAGGAAAAGTCTTTGTGGTTCCAAACTTCTTCCATTTAAGAATGACACGGTGTTCTTAGGGACCTTAAATGGTGCAGACATTTTTTGGTACCCTTCCCCACTGATCTTGGCCTCGACACAATCCTGTCTCGGAGATCTATGGACAAATGTTTCGACCTCATGGCTTGGTTTTTGCTCTGACATGCACTGTCAACTGTGGGACCTTATATAGACAGGTGTGTGCCTTTCCAAAATAAGGTGTTTAAAAAAAAACTTAAAATACATTTGCAAAAAATGTCTAAAACCTGTTTTCGCTTTGTCATTATAGGGTATTGTGTGTAGATTGATGAGGAAAATAATGAATTTGATCTATTTTAGAATAAGGCTGTAACGTGTAACAAAATGTAGGAAAAGGGAAGGGGTCTGAATACTTTCCAAATGCATATGTATATGGTTCAAAGGTCACCAGCGATTTACTCTGAGAATATAGCATGTTAAGTGAATGGAATGTCATCACAGGCATGATCATAAAGTGGGCGCTGCTCCACGGCAGAACGGCGATAACTTCAAAACGTCACCTGACAAGCTTGAGTTTGAGTGAAAACATGTAATCCGCTGAATACAAAACTAAATAGGGACTAAATATATATTTATTTACAAAACCAAGACTGAATTTCAATATCCACCCTCTGCGAAGACAATCTGTTCCTGTTTTTGTGTATTTCTGAGTCTTTCCCTTTAAAATCACCATAGAAACAGCCCCTCTCACATAGATTGATTGCAGTTATAGGCAATGACAGCCAAGGATCTGGATGTGAAAACGACAAAGACATCAAGTTGATTTTGATTGGTCCAACCAGCAGAAACACCTCCAAATGGTTCTACCTCACATCACCACATATGAAGGACACAAGACCAAGAGCGGCAGTCCGAACTAACAACGGTCACAGCAACACTGTCAGGTACTAGTATATTAAGCTTATAATATTGTAGAGAACAATCTAACGACATAGGGAAAAGAAAACTACATTTTGACATTTAATTTCGTAGCACCTTCTTGAATTACCCTGTTTTTCTCTACATTGTACAGCAGTGAGTGAACGCCCTATAGGATAGGGTGCAATTTGGGATGCAAACTAGTGTCCATCCACCACTCACTCTCCAGGTCTGTGATCACGAGGTTGTCGTGGAGTTTTACGGCTCGGTGTTGTTCCACCTCGTCCTCCAGCTCAAAGATGGTCTCCTTCATGTCTGAGACCTCAGTGTCCCTCTCCTCCAGCTCAGAACACTGCTGTGCCAGGGCCCGCTTCTGCTCTGCTAGCTGCTTCTGTACCTCATCACGAAACGCACGGAAGTTCTCCTCCAGCTGACGGGAGAATGGGATACATAAGGTGTATGCATGAGCACACGTGTCATATACAGTACCAGTCAAAAGTTTAGACACACCTACTCATTCAAGGGTTTTTCTTTATTTTTACTATTTTCTACATTGTAGAATAATAGTGAATACATCAAAGCTATGGAATAACACAAATGGAATCATGAAGTAACACCCAAAAAAGTGCTAAACAAATCAAAATATATTTTATATTTGATTCTTCAAAGTAGCCACCCTTTGCCTTGATGACAGCTTTGCACACTCTTGGCATTCTCTCAACCAGCTTCATGAGGTAGTCACCTGAAATGCATTTCAATTAACAGGTGTGCCTTGCTAAAAGTTCATTTGTGGAATTTCTTTCCTTCTTAATGGATTTGAGCCAATCAGTTGTGTTGTGACAAGATACTGGTGGTATACAGAAGATAGCCCTATTTGGTAAAAGACCAAGTCCATATTATGGCAAAAACAGCTCAAATAACCAAAGAGAAATGACAGTCCATCATTACTTTAAGACATGAAGGTAAGTCAATTCGGGAAATTTCAAGAACTTTGAAAGTTTCTTCAAGTGCAGTCACAAAAACCATCAAGCACTATGATGAAACTGGCTCTCATGAGGACCGCCACAGGAAAGGAAAATCCAGAGTTACCTCTGCTGCAGATGATAAGTTCATTAGAGTAAACTGTACCTCAGATTGCAGCCCAAATAAATGCTTCACAGAGTTCAAGTAACAGACACATCTCAATATCAACTGCTCAGAGGAGACTGCGTGAATCAGGCCTTCATGGTCAAATTGCTGCAAAGAAACCACTACTAAAGGACACCAATAATAATAAGAGACTTGCTTGGGCCAAGAAACACGAGCAAGTGGAAATCTGTCCTTTGGTCTGATGAGCCCAAATTTGAGATTTTTGGTTCCAACCGCAGTGTCTTTGTGAGACGCAGAGTAGGTCAACGGATGATCTCTGCATGTGTGGTTCCCACCGTGAAGCATGGAGGAGGTGGTGTGATGGTGACACTGTCTGTGATTTACTTAGAATTCAAGGTACACAACCAACATGGCTACCACAGCATTCTGCAGCAATACGCCAACCCATCTGGTTTACGCTTAGTGGGATTATCATTTGTTTTTCAACAGGACAATGACCCAAAACACACCTCCAGGCTGTGTAAGGGCTATTTGACCAAGGAAAGTGATGGAGTGCTGCATCAAATGTCCTGGCCTCCACAATCACCCTACCTCAACCCAATTGAGATGGTTTGGGATGAGTTGGACCGCAGAGTGAAGGAAAATCAGCCAACAAGTGCTCAGCATACGTGGGAACTCCTTCAAGACTGTTGGAAAAAGCATTCCTCATGAAGCTGGTTGAGAGAATGCCAAGAGTGTGCAAATCTGTCATCAAGGCAAAAAGGGTGGCTACTTTGAAGAATCTAAAATATATTTTGATTTGTTTAACACTTTTTTAGTATCTACATGATTCCTTGTGTTATTTCATAGTTGATGTCTTCACTATTATTCTACAATGTAGAAAATATAAAAAAATAAAGAAAAACCCTTGAATGAGTAGGCGTGTCCAAACTTTTGACTGTTACTGCACGCACATACCAACATAGGAATTGGGTAAAATACTAACAGAAGACTGATGGAGAATCTGAAATGAAAATATGTTACATATGAGAATGTGCGACCTTGCTGATACCGTCCTCCAGCCTGGCGGCCTCGTCGCGGGTGTGGTCCAGCTCCACATGCAGCTGAGCAGACTCCGCCTCTGCCCTCTCCTTGTCCCTCCTCTCGCTTTCCAGCTGGTGGCGGATGTCCATCTTGTCCCCGGCATTGTGGATGGAGCAGAGGTCAGCCACCCTCTGTCTCTCCTGCTCCAGCTGGGCCCTGCATCGAGCCAACTCCGCCTGCTCCCCCCCGGCCGCCTCCCTCAGGACCTCCAGCTCTGTGGCAGCTGCTGCCCTATCCCTGCGCTCCATCTCAGCCTGCCGCTCAGCCATGTGCACCCTCTCCTTTAGCGCTGATATCAGACCCTGGGCTTCTGCGTTGTCCTGCTCGGCCAATTTCAGTGCCCCGCTCAGGCGCTGCTGCACCCCCAGCAGCTGCTCCCTCTCGAAGTGGGTCCCATCAGTCAGGTCCACGTAGCGGCGCTCCAGCTCCAGGTAGCGGCTGCTCTTAGTGTCCTCCACGTCGACCGGGGCGTAGGCCACGCGGTGCTCGTCCAGCAGGCCCCGGAAGTAGTCCATCTGCTGGCCATACAACTCCAGCCTGTCACCTTGCTGGCACAAGGAGTCCACCAGGATGACCCGCTCCTCGCCCAGCCGCTCGTTCTCTGTGCTTAGTTCCTGGGTGATCTGCTGCAGGTCGGCCAGCTCCTGTAGTGTGGCCTGGAGTTCCTCAGAGGTGCAGTGCTGGTTCTCCTCCATCTGGTGAATGCGCTCCGTTAGACAGGCCACCGACACCTCGCTGGTGTTGCCACTGCTGCCTCTACGGGAGCGCTCGCAGTGACTCGGTGGCCCGCCCTCTGACTCAGAGGAGGAGCAGCAGGCAGAGGCAGAACCAGAGGGGGCGTCCAGGGCGTCATCGCTGGAGGTGATCGGCTGGTAGGCTTCACTGCACTCGCTGTCGGCTGCCTCAGGGGAGATGGCTCGCCGGGGGTCCAGAAGGTCTTCATTGGAGCCGCAGGCAGAGCTGTGCGGGGAGACCCCATGTTGAAAAGAGGCCCGTTGGAACCCTCCATCTCTGCCACCGCTGGCTGGGGGAAGCTCTGGGCTGAGGCAGGAGTCTCGCGGGGTTTTGAGGGAGCAGTCCAGCCTCTGTTCCAGGGAGAAACCCAGGGCATTGAGGCGGTCCTTCAGCATGCGGTTCTCACTCTTTAGCATGTTCAGTTCCAGGCGGATCCCCTGGTTCTGGTCCTGCAGCAAGAGTAGGGTGGACTCAACGTCTGTATAGATGAGCGGAGTAGGGGCTTCTTTCTTCTGTTCCTGTGGGGGCTCAGCCTCAGCAGTCTCCTCTCCCTCGCCCCTCTCTCTGCTCCCCCCATCCTCCTCAGGCAGGCCTAGCTGGACACGGATGGCCCGCAGCTCGGTGCGCAGTTGGAGGATCTCCACGTCTTTGCTCTTGGCCAGGCCCAGCAGGTCCTTCACCCTGCTCTCCAGGACCGTCTTATTGCTGAGCTGCCCATCCGACCTGGACTTGCTCATACAGGACTCGGACTCAGTCATGGCCCGGCTGCGGACTCTCTTGGGCGGTGCCAAGGCGTCCGAGGGTCCAGAGAGCTTCCTGCTGGCGGTGCCAGTTCTGGAGCGTTCTCGCAGGCCCTCCCGGGATGAACCGGGCTCCTTCACCACAGAGGAGGTCCCACGCTTGCCTGAGGAGTACACTACAACACGTTATTGAAGGTAAAGAAGTTAGAGCTAAATCACAAACCAGAGTGTAGTCCGTTTGTAGCTCTATGGTTGATGTACCTGAGCTAGTCTTTGTCTTGCCCTCTGGGTTGCTGGTACCTGTAGTGGAAGAGGTTGAAGAGTGGGCAGAACTAGTCTTCTTGAACTTAGCAACAGTGCTGATCCCAGCAGAGGCTCCACTGCCTACTGTTGTTGCTGATGACAAGTCATCGCTGCTCTTCGCCTGGCCAAAGAGAAAGATGATAGTTAACACACCACCTATTGGACCTATATAGATAATCGGCTTCATGGTTGCTCTTTGTATGTAGCCAAAGTGCATGCACGGTTATTTGCATGTGCCTTCTGCATTTGTACCTTAGAGAGTGGTGCGGTAGAGGAGGTCTTGGCCGTATTCTTGCTGGCTGTGCCCATGTTGGCGCCCTCAGGCTTGACTCTCTCCCCAGTCTGGGCCTTAGTGCCTGCTGCCGTGGCTTTGGATACGCCAGCCGCTGGCCTGGTCGTCTTCCTCATACTGGGCTCTAGGTTTCTCAGACATTTACAATGCAATCTGTGTGGAACAAAAACACACAAGCATACAGGAGTTAATAACAGGATGAGGTGGTAACGCATGCATCAGAGGGTTTCTAGTTTCTCAGTCAGAGGAAAAACTATTTCATTATTATGCCATAATTAACATCAGTGAACAACCTCTTACAACTAACGTAAATATTGAACCCACACAAAACGCAGCCTACAACTACAAGAATTATAGAAGGCAGCCCAACAGTCTAAAAACTAGTTTGTAAATCATTTGTTTTAAATCAATTTCCAGAATAACCAATTAGCCTAGATTGCCTTTTTAAAAATACAGTTAGTTACCTGATGCCTGTGGCAGTAGTTTTCTTTGGAGAACACAGTCTGTCATCTATGGGCTAGCTAGTAACTAAGGAGTTGCTGTCTAGTCTGGAGTACGGACAAAATGACTTTACAGTTCTTCTGTGCTGTGGTCGATGCTATTTATGTTCAAACGCCAGCCAGCACTACATCCTTCTCAGACACTGACTCACACAGATCACACGAGGGAGTGGTCATTGGATGCAGATCTGAAAGCACACGAGGCGTGTGACTGGAGGTCTCAGGCCTGTAGCTACAGTTTAAGTCGGAAGTTTACATAAACCTGAACCCAATACATTTACACTCATTTTTTCACAATTTCTGTGAAAAAAATGTATCCGAGAAAAATCCCTGTCTTAGGTCAGTTAAGATCACCACTTTATTTCACCACACCAAGATCACCACTTTCAGAATAATAGTAGATTTAATGATTTATTTCATCACATTCCCAGGGAGTCAGAAGTTTACATACATTCAATTAGTATTTGGTAGCATGGCCTTTAAATTGTTTAACTTTGGTCAAACATTTTGGGTAGCCTTCCACAAGCTTCCCACAATAAGTTGGGTGAATTTAGGACTATTCCTCCTGACAGAGCTGTGGTAACTAAGTCAGGTTTGTAGGCCTCCTTGCTCGCACACACTTTTTCAGTTCTGCCTACAATTTTTTCTATGGGATTGAGGTCAGGGCTTTGTGATGGCCACTCCAATACCTTGACTTTGTTGTCCTTAAGCCATTTTGCCACAACTTTGGAAGTATGCTTGGTGTCATTGTCCATTTGGAAGACCCATTTGCAACCAAGCTTTAACTTCCTGACTGATGTCTTCAGATGTTGCGTCAATATATCCACATAATTTTCCTCCCTCATGATGCCATCTATTTTGTGAAGTGCACCAGTCCCTCCTGAAGCAAAGCACCCCCACAGCATGATGCTGCCACCCCCGTGCTTCACGGTTGGGATGGTGTTCTTTGGCTTGCAAGCCTCCCCCTTTTTCCTCCAAATATAATGATGGTCATTATGGCCAAACAGTTCTATTTTTTTTCTTCATCAGACCAGCGGACATTTCTCCAAAAAGTACAATCTTTGCAGTATGCAGTTGCAAACCGTAGTCTGGCTTTTTTATGGCGGTTTTGGAGCAGTGGCTTCTTCCTTGCTGAGTGGTCTTTCAGGTTATGTCGATATAGGACTCGTTTTACTGTGGATATAGATACTTTTGTACCCGTTTCCTCCGGCATCTTCACACGGTCCTTTGCTGTTGTTCTGGGATTGATTTGCACTTTTTGCACCAAAGTACGTTCATCTCTAGGAGACAGAACGCGTCTCCTTTCTGAGCGGTATGACGGTCTCCTTCCTGAGCGGTATGACGGCTATGACGTGGTCCCATGGTGTTTATACTTGCATACTATTGTTAGTACAGATGAACGTGGTACCTTCAGGCGAAATTGCTCCAAAGGATGAACCAGACTTGTGGAGGTCTACAAATATTTTTCTGAGGTCTTTGCTGATTTCCCCATGATGTCAAGCAAAGAGGCACTGAGTTTGAAGGTAGGCCTTGAAATACATCCACAGGTACACCTCCAATTGACTCAAATGATGTCAATTAGCCTATCAAAAGCTTCTAATGACATAATTTTCTGGAATTTTCCAAGCTGTTTAAAGGCACAGTCAAGTTAGTGCTTGTAAACTTCTGACCCACTGGAATTGTGATACAGTGAATTATAAGTGAAATAATCTGTCTGTAAACAATTGTTGGAAAAATGACTTGTGTCATGCACAAAGTAGATGTCCTAACTGACTTGCCAAAACTATAGTTTGTTGTATGTAAACTTCCGACTTCAACTGTATCTGCCTCTTATCACAACATCACGAGGAGGTTGTACTGTAGCTGCCTCTTATCACAACATCACATGTACTGTAGCTGCAGCAGTAATGGTGGTCTGGGCAGGTCGACTGGGCCTTACGAGGCATGAGGAGTCTGTGTGTGCAGGCCTATAACGGTGCCCAGACAATGAGAAAAAACACTCACTTTCAGTTGGCTTATGTCTAAGATGGCGACCCTCTTTTTCTTCAAGATAAGACTGATTATTCACATTGATCGTCATCACCTAGGCTGAAGCACATATTGCCTGACTGACGAACAGTCTGTAAGTCCCCATTCCCAGATCAGTCTATTCATACCACAGATAAAGCTGGACCATTATAACCACTACCCTGCAATAGCACGCAAGATAGCTTTGAACATTTTTACAAAGACAGGTATACCCATAGTAACCATAACATTTCCTCTCCCCAGCCCCCTTCCCTTATCTTTGAACTAGATCCGTTTGAACTGTAGACAAAGCAACTAGATGTGTAGAGACACACCCAACCTAACAGACATCTGCCCACCCACATGGTTCACTGACTGAGTTGGGTCATCCAGTAACAGGGAGTATCCTTGTAGTGCATCATGTTCAAACAGCAAGAGGCAGGATATCAACACCACCCTGAGTCAGATGGTTTCTAGA
Organism: Salvelinus fontinalis; assembly: GCF_029448725.1. Classification (NCBI taxonomy): domain Eukaryota; kingdom Metazoa; phylum Chordata; class Actinopteri; order Salmoniformes; family Salmonidae; genus Salvelinus; species Salvelinus fontinalis. Next base: position 18,684,818 of record NC_074685.1, read on the forward strand.
AAGGCTTACTGAGGATGCAGACACAATCAGAATTGGTGGCAGTTGTGAAAACCTAATCTTTCAGGCTCCTTCTGTAGAGTGAAGTATTCTGATAAAGTATCAGTACCAGAAGAATTTAGCCTAGTCTAATTGTTTTACCAAAAAAGGAAATACATAGCCTAAGCTACAGTAAATAAACATCCTGGGCTGGCCATGGTGAGCTTTATGATATTAGTACCAGGGCGTCGAGGTAGAAATGTTTGCGCTGAAGCATAACTCAGTGTTGTGTGTAGGACATACTTTCTTCATTTGAAATGAGGGAGTAACACACACACAGACAACGGAACAAGTATAACCAACTCAGCAATTTTAAAGGGCAGTGTTTCTGTTGTTTCAAGTCCATGTGTTAAAAAGCTTTACCTGTTAACTGCAACATAAAATGCAACTGTTGTTCTGAAATGTAGCCTATTCTTTTAAAAGCTTTCTCAATGTACTCTCAGCCTAAAACGTGAATCAGTTGCCTAAGATTAAAATCAAATTTGAAAATAATATGATCACATCGGACAGCCCAAGGGTGAGCCAGCATCTAATGACCGAGTCTGACCTTGAGTGAGCCACTGACTGGGTAAAAGTCTGAGCTTAGGCTGGTGTCTTTGGATCCCCACTGAGTCTGGCTGACTGTAATTTCCTATTGACCTAATTAAAGCCAATACTAAATCAGACCAAATAGATACTGGAGGAAGTGAGGGGGGACTATGAATGCATAGTATGGTTTGTACAAGGCCTATATAGATTGGTGCTGCTGAGGGTGGAGAACAGACAAAAGTTTGACACAACCACCAGGAAACAACTCTAGAAAGCAAAGAGAGACAGAGGTCGGATGGGGGGGGGGTTGATATGTGGAGCTGGAAGAAAAGAGAGCAGATGAATGATACAATCAAGTTAGTTGCTGACTAACAGATTGAGCATTGCTTGAGTGTGACTCTCAGTCTCTCACACAGGACGGTAAAACTGCTTGTAGGCCCTAACCCTGCAGAATACCACAAATTAACCTTGTTCACTATAGCAGGGGTAGGATGCAGAGGTGCCAGGTTTTCAAAACACTTCTGTCTGTTTTAAGAGAGCAGCTGCACCATTATTTACAGCACCAGATTGATCCTGACAGATCTCATATCATATCAAGGTTTAATTTGCAGAACACCGTGTTGAGCATCACAGAAGAGGAATACAAAAAGAATATTGTCACGAAAGCCAGATCATCCACAAGGCCAGAAAAACATGATAAGGCAAGAAGAACATGATTCCAGTGTTTTTCCCCTATATGCATTTAGCAGTGGCGGATTCACTGTCCATGATACAGTTACATAGATAGAGCACAGGCCTAGGCTACATTTGCTGCTCCACAATACACTTAGGCTGACTGTTTTAATGCATACACAGCGTGAGAGAATAAAACCACACTGACTGGATAGTCTCTCTACTGTCTCAAATTCCTCATCTTGCTCCTAAAAACGATGACCCTATAACACTGGCCCTCCTCTCTTCTCCCTTTCCCCCATAGCTTTAATAACACAAGCTGAAACCCCTTCCCCCATGTCCAGGGACCTCACGCAGGTTTGGAGGAATGTTGGGGATTTTTGGGGACATTGTGTGGCCCGGAATGTGCTGCAGGCAGCAAAAGTCAATACCAGTTGTCTGCTCAATAAACTATGTTAATTGCTTGCCAGACTGTGATTTTTACTGCAACATGTCAAATGATCCTTCATGCCAGTTACTATTTATTAATCTCAATCTATTCCAGGGTGCAGAATGGCACTAGAAGTAGCAAACTAATAAGGCTTAGTGTGACATGTAATAATCACAACAAAAGGTCACTGGCAGTCCCAATATATATTTGGTGGTTGCAGCTAAATGAGCATGACTACTCAAGAGATACATCTCCTTCACATAGTGTGAAACATCACATGAATGATAAATAGTTTGACAGGTCACTGATAGTGGACACACTACCATGGCTGGCAGAACACACTACTATGATGTCAACCCTATTCTGACTTTATGCAATGTGATAGTATGGCTGCAATATAAATTGTGTCTCAATTTGGTCAAAACGAGTGATTTTTCTTTACCCTAACCCTTCTCATCTTTGTTAAGGGGGGGATGAAAGTAGCTAGCTAACGAAATGAAAAGACAACAGTAATGTTATTGTGTTTTGTTATCTAGCATACTATTTAGTTAGCTAGGTAGATATGTATTGTTTCTATACATTGTAATTATCAGACACTGCTGGCTCGATGAAGTTACTGTAACGTTAGCTAGCTACGTTAACTCGTTAGCTAGCTAGCTAGCCAGCCACCTACAATACATGTAGCTAGCTAGTTACACACAAGCAATCACAATTTGAAAAACATCTAACACATTTTACCTGGAATTCTTTGGTAGAGATAATCGAATGACTCGGATACCATCGGTTTGAAGTTACAATATGCAGTTATTGGTAATTTCATGCACTCCATCCTCAGCGTCCCTGCCCCTTAATTTTCTCCATTGACAGGACACACACAGCATTAGCACCGTAGAGCGAGCATTCCCGATCAATGGTTGGAATTGTGGGACGTCGCCTGACAGATCCCTCTCCACGTCCTTTTTGGAATGTAGCAAATTATATGGTGGGGGCCATTACGATGAGGGACCTAGGCATTCTCTGATGCACATGTCGAGGATAAAATGTGATAATAACGACATGTAGTGAATCTGTGATGCGGTGATATGTATGCGATCTGTAAAATCTAATAGGGTCCAGGTCAAGATATGCTCAATTGAAGATATAAGGCATTGCCATATTTTTACATAGATAGCGATTTTATTTAACATTTTGTGTACAAACAGAGGCTGCAAATGCCTTCCAAACATGTATTTTCCTCAAACTACAGTATCCCTTTTTACAGACTCATGACATAACATGTATGTTGACCAGAAGGAAATAAATCTAAATTGAAAAACAGAAAAAAGGTATGTATTTTTTTGTGGATAACAAGCAAGTACCATAATTTTAGCTTCACACAATTAACTAGAAAATGTGGAATAAAACCCACATATTCCCAACATGTCAAAATATGGTTTCAGGTCATTTAAAATACATTTAATAAGGGAGTGAATTATAATAACCTATTGCCAGGCTCATGTCAACTTACAAGGACTGGAAGAATGAATATTCATTCATCATACGGTATGCATACACTGAAATGCTAAAGTCGTACATAGAGTAATATATTCCATATTTTTAGACTTTAAAACATAGTACACATATTTAGAATAATCTTATGTTGACATATATTACTTTTTTATGAAAGAGGCAGGGTAAGTGACTAGCCCTATGAGGAATCACACTGACAATCAATAACCAAATTCTCTTTCAGTTGAAGCCTAATTACTCAACTGTTTTATTAATATGATTAATCCTAAATGTATTTCCCAAACTTTGATGAACATCACAATAAATAAACCTAAGAACCCAATGTCTCTAGTATGATACATACAATACATATTGTACAACCATAAGACAAGGTTAGAGAGATGACTAACCTATATAAACTCAAATAACCTTCATCTTTCCTTGCAAATATTTTCCAAACCACAGACAATGTCCTAAAGCATCACAGTGGGCAGTCTGGAGTAAAACCAAAAGGAACTGAAAGTGCAAGCCCCTCCAAATTAGATCATGTTTTGGATTAGTGACATGTTGATACATACAGTAGTTACAGTTAGGACAACAGATGGTTACAAACTGTTTGGCAGTTATTTGAAAAAACAAAGGACATCTTGCAAATGAACGATACACAGCATAGCATAGAGCCTTGAGAGATATTATCTATATATGAGTCAGATAACATGACAGTGAATTTTATAGTATAAGTATAGATACCACTTTGCCACTTTGCTACTACTAATATATTTTCCTTCCGATGAGGGTATTCATCTCCATAAATACACTAGACTTCATTTTACACAGAACTGGAACAGAAAAGCTGAAAATTAGTTATTTTGCTAATGTTGACAGAGCTAAGGCAGAGTGAGGGTTATTGACCAAGCATTTCTGTGTCTGTCTCGTATGATTGCAAAAATGAATTGGGCTTAGCTTGGTATCATAGTATTCAGACGAGATCTCCCATATAGTGCCATGAAGTGCGATACCAAACTCTACGTTCATGTATTGGTCTCAAAATAGGTGCCTTAAGGACAGGTCTGTTTTCTCAAAAGGCGAGGGAGACTACAGCACCCCAGTAAGTCCCCTTACAGCAATTCCACTGACACATTGAAATCCACGGCATACGTTCTGAATAAAAGCTATAACGCGGAGGCACAATGGAGCAGAGCATGTCACATTGATCACTAATTATATAAATCAAAGAGATCCAAATGAATGGTGAATGCACTGCCTTTCCCGCTCATAATCAATGGCTTCCTCCAATGTACAGTTATGTGTATGGGACATGTGAGGATATATTAGGACAAAATGTGTTACTAAAATTATGACTATGGCTATTAACTGGAGCTGATTTAATTGATATGTTAGCATATGGATAAGTCAGGATTTGAAACGTTATGTCTTAATTCTACTTTTTGCATGTACAACCATACACTCAGATGCCAGATTTTACACTAGCTACTGACAGTCAAAACTGTCGGAAATGTCTCTGCTAACTTCAAAATGTCGGAGTTCTTCATGAAATCTCAGTAGTGCAGACAGTAGTACAGACTGAGTTAGTAAACACATGACTTGTTAACAATTATCCAGCCAGAATTAAATATCATAACATATTTTAAGCTTGGTTATCAAAACCAAAACACTTGTTGGTCGATAACATCCTGCTGCCAATATAACAATATGTTTATGACAACACACAGAAGAAAATAACTTTAATAAAACATGCCTGCATTAATCAAACATGCCTGCATTAATCAAACATGCCTGCATGCCTGCAGGTACTGAAATGAAAACCATTCTAATATAATCTTCTCTTTTTTCCTTCCAAACAAAATATTCTAAGAGCATTTTCTTTTCCATGGCCCTTTGGTGGGTTACTATCAGGCAGACCAGGAGGGAGAAGAGCTTAAGGAAGGGTGTAGAGGACAGTTAATGACAGCTGTCCAGCCACCCTCATAAATATGGGTGAGAAAAGGATGGGTCACTTTCATTGAAAAGAAGATAAACAAGTATTCCTTCATAACATCAACAGAATGGTCCACTTTGGATAAAATGTAGAGCGCCCACAATTTAGCGCAACTTGTTTGAAACAGGTTAATTCTTTTCATTTTCATGAGAATAACTGTCTCCACCAACACAGCTGTAGAGAGGAAACATGTTATTGTTGTAAGTTGTAGAAAGGGAACATGTTATTATTGTAAATTGTAGAGAGGAAACATGTTATTGTTGGAAGTTGTAGAAAGGGAACATGTTATTATTGTAAATTGTAAAGAGGAAACATGTTATTGTTGGAAGTTGTAGAAAGGGAACATGTTATTATTGTAAATTGTAGAGAGGGAACATGTTATTGTTGTTCTGTATACAACTAAATGTACTGTTTTGTATCCTACTTCAGTAACACATCAATATTTCAGGGTGGGTGGTTGTGGACTGGAACACTCAAACAGATGAAGAGTGGTTGTGACATTGGCATTCAAAGATGGAGTCTTACCTTCATGACGGATAAATGGCTAACATTAGGCTGGACAAAACTGCAGTTATTCCCACAACAAGGCTACATCCTGGTTACATAGGCAGCATATGATCTCCCATCACCTCAGACCTCCAGGACTCAAGTCTGTAACCTATACCACCTTCATCAAATCAAAATAAACACATAGAAAAAAACATGTAGACCCCCCCCCCCCCCACACACAGTTTTTCTTCTTCATAAATTATAATCATAACAATGATTATTACACTGTTAAAATAAGTAAAATAAAACAATTATAGCATTATGATTATGTACATACTGTATCTGTAAATACAATAGTTTTATTTTATCCCAAACAACAGATCATTTTGGCAAGATCTCCAATGTTACCATGAGGACATCTCCGGACTAAGGATGTGAATGCAGACAAACTCCTATGTTAGAACATCTATTGCTTCCTGGGTATTTAAGCTGAGGACTACTTGAAACACAACGAACACAAAAAGGGGGAATTGCTTTATGCTCCAAACTGTCTTATTATAATTGATAGATAATCTGTTTCTGTCAACTGTTCCTATTTCACAAATGCCTTTGTTGCAGTCTCCCCGTCTCTGCCTTTGTCCAAGGCTTGTTTATCTTGTAAACACTTTTTTGATGTTGTGAGTGGTGGATTCCTGGGACACACAAATAGACTGGTGATCCTGACAGCTCTGGATGTTCCTGTTTAAAAGTCTTCAGAGAAACCCAGATGTTCCTTTTCAACATAACGCTCGTAGCGTTGTGGTCCTGATGAATCATGTGTAAAACATACGGTTTGAATCTCTTCAGCAGTGGATTAAGAAATAACTCAACATTTGAAAAGCTAAACACAACGCTGTGCAGGCTCCGCCTGTTTTTCTGCCTACAAAGCAGGAGCCAATAGCACAACAAAAAATAAACCTTGGACACTCTTTTCCCCTACATGCTGATAAGACTCAAATTGAAGTGTTTCATTTATGGTTGCAGCAGGCATGTTCAGTAGTGGCATTCATTCCGTACACAAGCTGTGGAGCTTCGACATGAGAGCGAAGAGACAGAGCGAGGAGAGGAGGATATGTTGCGTCAGAGAGGCACAAAGAGTCACACTGGCTATTGGGTGTGATGTATTAATGCGTTATCGTCATCAGATATGTGTGGTACAACAGAGGATTGGTGTCCACCCTCTTGTTCTCAGAGGGGTGGTGGCGCCCTCTGCAAGGTATGTCCAGAATCCGTGCAGAATACATCTCCTGCTACAGTCCAGCAAAGGCCATTCTCACTCTCAGTAGCCTTCCCAAATGGACATACTGTACTGTAGACTCAGTTTGAGTCGACGTCTCCATCTCACCCTCTCTCCCCCATTGTCTTCATGATGGGAACCTGTGGAACACTCTACACTTCGGTGGAGAAGAGGATGCTCTGACGCTTACTGTCCGGTGTGGGGATGGTCTCCAGCTGGAGGAAGTACAGCAACACCTGGACCTGGAGGGACAGACGGACAGTTAGAGGGACATCAATATCAAAGAAGAGGGATGGGGTGAGGGACAGAGACTATATCGCCTACTTGTGACATGACCTCCAGGGACCAGCTGTCTCCCATGCTGATCGGCTGCGTGGGGTTGGTGGGGATCTTGCTGTCCTTCTCTGCAGGCCGCAGCAGGGTGGGGCCAAACACTGTGGCCAGGTTGTGGAGGGACATCTTGTTGATGCTCTCCTTGTCAGCCACCCTGGGGAGCAGGGAGAGACAGAGGGTGAATGGCGGCTCATGGTAATACACCAAGTGAAAGGACCTAATAATCACTGTATTACTTATTCAAAGAAAGAGTCTCTAAATGCCTGTGTTTGTCTGTACATAGCTCTATGTCTGTGGTAGCTCTATGTCTGTGGTAGCTCTATGACTGTGGTAGCTCTATGTCTGTGGTAGCTCTATGACTGTGGTAGCTCTATGACTGTGGTAGCTCTATGACTGTGGTAGCTCTATGACTGTGTGTCTGTCTGTGTGTACCTCTTCAAGTGATCCAGCAGGAAGAGAAATGTGACCAGGTTGGGTTCTGGCAGTGACAGCAGTAGATTCAGCATGCAGCTCTCTTTGGCAACGCTGTCAGACAGGGCTGCAGACAGAGAGACAGAGATTCACACATTAACCTGAGTGCTAAGTTATACCATGATAATACTATAGGTACAGTACCAGTCAAAAGTTTGGACACACCTACTCATTCAAGGGTTTTTCATTATTTTTTTACTATTTGCTACATTCTAGAATAATAGTTAAGACATCACAACTATGAAATAACTCATATCGAATCATGTAGTAAGCAAAAAAAGTGTTAAACAAATCAATATTTTATATTTGAGATTCTTCAAAGTAGCCACCCTTTGCCTTGATGACAGCTTTGCACACTTTTGGTATTCTCTCAACCAGCTTCATGAGGTAGTCACCTGGAATATATTTCAATTAACAGGTGTGCCTTGCTAAAAGTTCATTTGTGGAATTTCTTTCCTTCTTAATGGGTTTGAGCCAATCAGTTGTGTTGTGACATGGTAGGGGTGGTATACATAAGATAGTCTTTTACCAAATAGGCCTATGTCCATATTATGACAAGAACAGCTCAAATAAGCAAAGAGAAACAACAGTCCATCATTACTTTAAGACATGAAGATCAGTCAATTCAGAAAACTTCAAGAACTTTGAAAAAAATGTCAGGCGCAGTTGCTATGATGAAACTGGCTCTCATGAGGACCTCCACAGGAAAAGAAGACCCAGAGTTACCTCTGCTGCAGATGATAAGTTCATTAGAGTAAACTGTACCTCAGATTGCAGCCCAAATAAATGCTTCAAAGAGTTCAAGTAACAGACACATCTCAACATCAACTGTTCAGAGGTGACTGCGTGAATCAGGCCTTCATGGTCAAATTGCTGCAAAGAAACCAGTACTAAAGGACACCAATAAGAAGAAGAGACTTGCTTGGCCAAGAAACACGAGCAATGGACATTATACCGGTGGAAATCTGTCCTTTGGTCTGATGAGTCCAAATGTGAGATTTTTTGGTTCCAAACCCCGTGTCTTTGTGAGACGCAGAGTAGGTGAACGGATGATCTCCACTAGAGGTCGACCGATTATGATTTTTCAACGGCGATACCGATTATTTGAGGACAAAAAAAAGCTGATACCGGTTAAATCGGCCGATTTTTTTATATATTTGTGCATAAATGACAATTACAACAATCCTGAATGAACAATGAACACTTTTATTTTAACTTAATATAATACATAAATAAAATCAATTTAGTCTCAAATAAATAATGAAACATGTTCAATTTGGTTTAAATAATGCAAAAACACAGTGTTGGAGAAGAAAGAAAAAATGCAATATGTGCCATGCTCAGAATTTTTTTATTTATTTATTTTATTTTACCGTTATTTTACCAGGTAAGTTGACTGAGAACACGTTCTCATTTGCAGCAACGACCTGGTGAATAGTTACAGGGGAGAGGAGGGGGATGAATGAGCCAATTGTAAACTGGGGATTATTAGGTGACCATGATGGTTTGAGGGCCAGATTGGGAATTTAGCCAGGACACCGGGGTTAACACCCCTACTCTTACGATAAGTGCCATGGGATCTTTAATGACCTCAGAGAGTCAGGACACCCGTTTAACGTCTCATCCGAAAGACGGCACCCTATACAGGACAGTGTCCCCAATCACTGCCCTGGGGCATTGGGATATTTTTTAGACCAGAGGAAAGAGTGCCTCCTACTGGCCCTCCAACACCACTTGAGAACATTTGAAAGCTAGTGGTTCCTTATAACATGAGTCTTCAATATTCCCAGTTAAGAAGTTTTAGGTTGTAGTTATTATAGGAATTATAGGACTATTTCTCTCTATACCATTTGTATTTCATATACCTTTTACTGTTGGATGTTCTTATAGGCACTTTAGTATTGCCAGCCTAATCTCGGAGGTTGATAGGCTTGAAGTCATAAACAGCGCTGAGAATCAAGCATTGCTTAGAGATGCTGTTTTTATGAATGCTTACGAGCCTGCTGCTGCCTACCACCTCTCAGTCAGACTGCTCTATCAAATCATATACTTAATTATTATATAATAAACACACAGAAATATGACCCTTTGGTCATTAATATGGTCAAATCCGGAAACAATCATTTCGAAAACAAAACGTTTATTCTTTCAGTGAAATACGGAACCGTTACGGGTGGCAATCCTAAGTCTAAATATTGCTGTTACATTGCACAACCTTCAATGTTATGTCATAATTATGTAAAATTCTGGCAAATTAATTACGGTCTTTGTTAGGAATAAATGGCCTTTCAACAGTTCGCAACGAGCCAAGTGGCCCAAACTGCGGCATATACCCTGACTCTGCTTGCACTGAACGCAAGAGAAGTGACACAATTTCCCTAGTTAATATTGCCTGCTAACATTAATTTATTTTAACTACATATGCAGGTTTAAAAAAATATACTTGTGTATTGATTTTAAGAAAGGCATTGATGTTTATGGTTAGGTTTATGGTTATGTTTATGGTTATGGTTGCAACGATTGTGCTTTTTCCGCGAGTGCGCTTTTGTTAAATCATCACCCGTTTGGCGAAGTTGAAGTAGGCTGTGATTCGATAATAAATTAACAGCCACCGCATTGATTATATGCAACGCAGAACAAGCTAGTTAACTTAGTAATATCATCAACCATGTGTAGTTAACTAGTGATTATGTAAATATTTATTGTTTTTTATAAGATAAGTTTAATGCTGGCTAGCAACTTACCTTGGCTCCTTGCAGCCACAAGGTCCTTTTGATGCTGCACTCGCGTAACAGGTGGTCAACCTGCCACGCAGTCTCTCCGTGTATTGTAATGTAATCGGCCATAATCGGCATCCAAAAATCGACCATAATTAATCGCCCATGCAGATTAATCGGACGACCTCTAATCTCCACATGTGTGGTTCGCACGTGAAGCATGGAAGAAGAGATGTGATGGTGCTTTGCTGGTGACACTGTCAGTGATTTATTTGGAATTCAAGACACACTTAACCAGCATGGCTACCACAGCATTCTGTAGCGATACATCATCCCATCTGGTTTGCGCTTAATTGGGACTATCATTCGTTTTTCAACAGGACAATGACCCAAAACACACCTCCAGGCTATTTGACCAAGGAGCGTGATGGAGTGCTACATCAGATTATCTGGCGTCCACAATCACCGCAGAGTGAAGGAAAAGCAGCCAACAAGGGCTCAGCATATGTGGGAACTCCTTCAAGACTGTTGAAAAAGCATTCCTCATGAAGCTGGTTGAGAGAATGCCAAGAGTGTGCAAAGCTGTCATCAAGGCAAAGGGTGGCTACTTTGAAGAATGTACACTTTTTTGGTTACTGCATGATTCCATATGTAATATTTCATAGTTTAGATGTCTTCACTATTATTCTACAATGTAGAAAATAGTAAAAATATAGAAAAACCCTGGAATGAGTAGGTTTTGACTGGTACTGTATAAGTGGCTGTTGGCCCTGTCAAAGGCCTGTGACTGACCAATGCCTCCTGCGAAGTTGGGGTACAGGTCGTCAGTGAAGAGGGGTTCTGGCAGCTCTCTGAAGTACAGCTTTAGAGTCCCGGCGATGGCGTTCACATCCATCTCACTCATCATCACAGACACGTCTTTGTTGTCTGTGGGAAAGATGGCAATGCTCAGAAAGACAGGTAGAAAGTGTAGCCATGGCAACGGCGGATGGGGAGGCCATTCACAAAAACACACTGCACTTCAGATCATTGGCAGTAAGACATTGGCTGAGAACGCAACATACCCCCCAAACTAAGCTGTAAATGTCATAATCAGAGAAATCACCACACACGAGTGCACACACACAAACGTTCCTACACACGCACACAAATACACAAAATGCTAACACTAGCACACCCACACATAGGAATTATTAAGCCTACACAAGAAAATAAACTGGGTTAAGCACTTGACATATGGAAAATGTACCCATGATTCCCAACAACGGAGCACCATAATCAGAAGTTGACCTAGGGGACAGAGCAGGGTAAGACACATTGATTCTACAGTAGTCAGTCCAATAGACTTGAATTTACAAGGGAGTGCACAGAGAGGCTAGCCTGATGGAACCAGCCTGATGGAAGCAGCCTGATGGAAGCGGCCTGATTGCCGCATTCATTACTGTATTTCACTTCACGTATCAAGGCTGGTTCCACCAAGCTACAGAAAGTCCACAGAGAGTATGCCATATGCTATACTGTAGCCTATTCCCACTTCCAGGGCTTTATTAAGAGGGGGAGCCAGGGGGAAGTAAGGCCTTGGTACTCACTGGTGTCGAAGGCAGCCTTCAGGACCTGGATGTCTGTAGCTACCCCTGAGACCCGGTAGATGCCCACCTCCTCCATCCCCCTCCGCTCAATCTCCTCCAGACACTGTCTGACGATATAGGGCACCTTGGAGTGCTCCCGTCTGGCATGGGGAAATACACAGACAGACAGACAGACAGACAGACAGACAGACAGACAGACAGACAGACAGACAGACAGAGACAGACAGAGACAGACAGAGACAGACAGACAGACAGACAGACAGACAGACAGAATTAATTAAGTAATAACATACCATGGGGATATTTTTCTGTTGGAGGCACAGTTGCACACTAATTGCATCTTTAAATGTAATAGTATCAAAAATGTGTGAGCAATTATTAAAACAACAAAAAACATTCCCACTGACAATGAGGTGTACTGCTGGCTGTCGCTGCATTGTTGTAGTATGTGAATGCAAAATATAAACACACATTGACTTCGTACTTTATCATGTTTATTATTATCATGGCGACAAAATGCACAACTACCGCTGTGTGTGTTGTTGTGAGTTCACGGACTACAGCGCGCAGGTCGAGCTGGCAGTGGCAGGCAGCTCTGCAGTGATGTTTGTTCTCTGTTGGTGTTATTGGTGACATGCTGTCTCTCCAGCCTTAACTGGCCATGCTGTTTAACCTTATTAGTCCTCTCGTTACTAGCAATCCTCATTAGCGTCACTCACCAACATTGGCAACAAACCTAACCTCAACTGCTCTCTCTCTCTCTCCCACACTCCCCTCTATCTGTCTGTGTGCCCACTGACCACTCTACCCTGAGCCTACTGCCCATAGTGACAGTGCCGCTGCTGCCAACCACCCTGCAGAGCATGCTGCCAGGCCATGCCAGGTGAGGCCAGGGGACAACTGAGGGACTGTCTGAGGATGGGTACACCGCCTGCCAGGTGCCTGCTCAGTGCCCCATGCCAAGGGCCATTAAGACAGTCTCTCCATAGATAGACACTACCAAAGTATGCATCACCAAAGTGTGCACACATAGGAGTCTATGTAGAGTAGTAGTAGCCACAACCAATAATACTTACAAGATCATAAAAGATAACTATCTATCTAACTGCTGCAAAAGGGAGATCTAGTGGTGGAGGGACATACAAGGCAAAAAGGCACGTTAAGAGTAACATCATTGTTTATATTGATTTAGGACTAAATTACAACCACTCAAGATTCAAAAACTTACACAGTATATGCAGTATACATGAACTAGGTCAGACTTACACAGTATATTCAGTATACATGAACTAGGTCAAGCTGGGAGGTATTTCCCTCATTTACCCTAAGCAAGTATAGTGTACAGGTCTGTATTAGTGTCTGGTATGATTCTAGACTAACTAAATACTAATTGTATGCCTAGGGCCTCAGAGCTTGTGTGTATTTTCCAGTAAAGCCCCCCCCCCCCCCCCCCCCCCCCCCCCCCAAATCGCTCCTTTGTTGCTTTGCTATTCTCAGGTAGTGTCCCAAATGGCACCTTCCTCCTTACATAGTGTACTACCTTTGACCATGGCCCATAGAGCTCTGGTCAGAAGTGGTGCACTATATAGGGAGTAGGGTGCCATATGGGAAAAATCTGAGGTTTGCCAGATGCTTTGCCAGACTTTTTGTGATCTCTTATCAGACTGAAGAAGGGGAACAGATCAGTTCCTGACCAGGGCTGGTGCATGGGGGAGTGAGTGAGTGGTGACATGGGAATGTAGTTGGGATTATCTGGATTGAAAGGCTCACAATCTCCACAGGGGGTCCTGTCCGTCCCTCTACCTCCCTCCTCTCCTCCCCATCTTCTCCCTCTTCCTTTCCTCAGAGAGATTCTCTGGCTGTGTTACAGCAGGCTTTCTGCATGGTTACCATATACAGTTGAAGTCAGAAGTTAACATATACCTGAGACAAATAGATTTAAACTCAGTTTCACAATTTCTGACATTTAATCGTAGTAAAAATTCCCTGTCTTAGGCTAGTTAGGATCACCACTTTATTTTAAGAATGTGAAATGTCAGAATAATAGAAGAGAGAATGATTTATTTAAGCTTTTATTTCTTTCATCACATTCCCAGTGGGTCAGAAGTTTACACACACTCAATTAGCATTTGGTAGCATGGCCTTTAAATTGTTTAACTTGGCTCAAACCTTTCGGGTAGCCTTCCACAAGCTTCCCACAATAAGTTGGGTGAATTTAGGCCCATTCCTCCTGACAGAGCTGGTGTAACTGATTCAGGTTTGTAGGCCTTCTTGCTCACACACGCTTTTTCAGTTCTGCTCACAAATTTTCTATAGGATTGAGGTCAGGGCTTTGTGATGGCCACCCCAATACCTTGACTTTGTTGTCCTTAAGCCATTTTGCCACAACTTTGGAAGTATGCTTGGGGTCATTGTCCATTTGGAAGACCCATTTGCGACCAAGCTTTAACTTCCTGACTGATGTCTTCAGATGTTGCTTCAATATATCCACATTTTCCTCCCTCATGATGCCATCTATTTTGTGAAGTGCAACAGTCCCTCCTGCAGCAAAGCACCCCCACAACATGATGCTGCCACCCCCATGCTTCACGGTTGGGATGGTGTTCTTCGGCTTGCAAGCCTCCTCCTTTTTCCTCCAAACATAACGATGGTCATTATGGCCAAACAGTTCCATTTGTTTTTCATCGGACCAGAGGACATTTCTCCAAAAAGTACAATCTTTGTCCCCATGTGCAGTTGAAAACCGTAGTCTGGCTTTTTTATGGCGGTTTTGGAGCAGTGGCTTCTTCCTTGCTGAGCGGCCTTTCAGGTTATGTCAATATAGGACTCGTTTTACTGTGGATAGATACTTTTGTACCTGTTTCCTCCGGCATCTTCACAAGGTCCTTTGCTGTTGTTCTCGGATTGATTTGCACTTTTCGCACCAAAGTACGTTCATCTCTAGGAGACAGAACGCGTCTTCTTCCTGAGCGTTATGACGGCTTCGTGGTCCCATGGTGTTTATACTTGCGTACTATTGTTTGTACAGATGAACGTGGTACCTTCTGGCATTTGGAAATTGCTCGCAAGGATGAACCAGACTTGTGGAGGTCTACAATTTGTTTTCTGAGGTCTTGGCTGATTTCTTTTGATTTTCCCATCATGTCAAGCAAAGAAGCACTGAGTTTGAAGGTAGGCCTTGAAATACATCCACAGGTACACCTCCAATTGACTCAAATTATGTCAATTAGCCTATCAGAAGCTTCTAAAGCCATGACATCGTTTTCTGGAATTTTCCAAGCTGTTTTCTGGAATTTTCCAAAGTGTTTAAAGGCATAGTCAACTTAGTGTATGTAAACTTCTGACCCCACTGGAATTGTGATACAGTGAATTATAAGTGAAATAATCTGTCTGTAAACAATTGTTGGAAAAATTACTTGTGTCATGCACAAAGTAGATGTCCTAACCAACTTGCCAAAACTATAGTTTGTTAACAAGACATTTGTGGAGTGGTTGAAAAAACGAGTTTTAATGACTCCAACCTAAGTGTATGTAAACTTCTGACATCAACTGTAGGTGGTCAGAGAGTGTGTTCAGGATATATTTATATGAGGGGAATATTAAACTCACTTGGTCACTGTAGAAATCTTGATTCCGAACACGCCCATGGGTTTCCGTGACGGCATCCTCTTCAGACTGAACTCTCGGCTGGTAAACTTCATAGAAAGATTTACCTCCATCTGGAGCAATGGGAGAAAGGGTGAAATGACAGTTTAAACCAGTTTACAATGACAACAGATGGTTAGTTAGTAGAGATAAGAAGCAGATCAGTTAAGGATAAGAGTT